>NC_052077.1:644371-922576 GCF_015852505.1 Tachyglossus aculeatus
CAGGGAGAGGGCAGGGTTTGGGACGAAGATAAGTAGTTCAGTCTTGGACATATTGAGTTTTAGATGGTGGGCAGATATCCAGACGGAGATGTCCTGAAATCAGGAGGAGCCATGAGCCTGGAGGGAGGGAGAGAGAGCAGGGGCAGAGAGGTAGATTTGGGTGTCATCAGCGTAGAGATGATAGTTGAAGTCCTGGAAGTGAATGAGTTAACCAAGGGAGTGAATGTGGACAGTGATAGGAAAGACATGGGGAGGACAGGGTTTAGGTGGGAAGATGAGGACTTCTGTTTGGGGTGTTGGCCGGACATTCAGGTAAAAATGTCCTTAAAGGCAGGAGGAATTGTGAGACTACAGAGCAGGAGAGAGGTCAGGGCTGGAGATGTGAATTTGTGAATCATCTATGTAATGATGGCAAGCAAAGCCATGGGTGTGACTGAATTTTCCAAAGGAGTAGGTGTAGACAGAGAATAGAAGGGGACCCAGAAATGAGCCGTGAAGGGCCCGCACCATCAGAGGATGGGAGACGAGGGGCCCATGAAAGAGACTGAGAATGAGTAGCCAGAGAGATAGAAGGAGAACTAGGAGAGGACAGTGTCAGTGAAGCCGAGGTTGGATAATGTTTCCAGAAGGGGATGGTAGATGGCTGAGAGGTCAATGAGGATAAGGATGGAGTAGAGGCCAGCAGATCTGTTGAGAAGAACGCTGTTGGTGACTTTAGAGAGGGCTGTTTCTGTGGAGCAAAGGGGGTGGAAATCAAATTGCAGGGGATCAAGGAGAGAATTGGAGGAGAGGAAGCAGAGACAGATCCAAGCATTCACCCCAGCCCTTCAACGCTTATGTCCAAATGCTTATAACCTATTTCCCCTATCCCTGAAATATTTTAATGATGGCTTCCCCCATAGACTGTAAACCCATTATGGGCAAAGTTTACATCTACTGAATCGTACTTTCCCAATTGCTTAGTTCAGTGTTCTGCCCACAGTGCACACTCAGTAAATATCATTGATGGATTGATTGAGTGGAAATTCTCCCTTCCAGTTCCATGACTGTATGATTCAATGTGGAAAAAGAAAAAGGCAATAAAAGTGGTTTTAGCAATTTGTGTATGAGAGAGAGTTTAGGTTCAATCCACAGATTATGTCCCATGTCCTCATCAATTATTTGAATCAGTTCTTTTATTCCATTTTTGTCCACTCAACCTGAGTTTCTCACATTGTCTTTGCTTAATATTCCATGGAGTTGACAGTTATTTTTATAGCATTTGTTAAGTGCTTACTATGTGTCAAGCACAATTCTAAATGCTGAGATATGTATGCGATAATCAGGTTGGACACAAAATGGTCATTGAAAATAGTCAACGAAAATCTTCCAAATGGTGGTTTGGTTTCAGAAAGCTTTGGACACAGGTTGTTCATTGAAAACAGCAATGAAAATTTTCCAAATGGTGAAGTTTGGTTTCAGAGAGCTTGACAAAATATTGGGACACTTCTAATTTTTATGGTATTTGTTAACTGCTTTCCATGTGCCATGCCCAGTTCTAAGCACCGGGGTAGATACAGGATAATCAGGTAAGACAAGGTCCCTGTCCCATATAGGCCTTGCATTCCAAATCGAAGGGAGGAGGAATTAATCCCCATTTTACAGATGAGGAAACCAAGGCACAGAGAAGTTAGGTGACTTGCCTAAGGCCACCCAGCCAACAAGGGCAGATTTGGGATTAGAACCCAGGGTCTCCTGACTTGCAGTCTTGTGCTGTTTTCACTAGGGCAGGTACTTTCTGTTATGCCAACATCTCATTCTACTGGCAGACAGAATAATAGGTTTAGTGGCCCATTGTTTCAGGAGATTGTATTTCTCCTATTCTAATATTAAGTCTGTTGAAAGTAAAGGGACAATTATTTTTAATAATATAACAAAACATTAGTCTGTTTTGAAAAGACCTTTTTGTTCTGTTGGGAAAATACATTTCTTATCAATCAATCAATCGTATTTATTGAGCACTTACTTTGTGCACAGCACTGTACTAAGCGCTTGGGAAGTACAAGTTGGCAACATATAGAGACGATCCCTACCCAACTGTGGGCTCATAGTCTAGAAGGGGGAGACAGAACAAAACAAAACATATTAACAAAATAAAATAAATAGAATAGATATTTACAAGTAAAATAAATAGAGTAATAAACATATCATATTTATATTATCATATTTATTAAGTGGTTGATATGTGTCAATCAGAGAAGCAGCATGGTTTAGTGAATAGAACAGGATCCTGAGAGTCTGAAGACCTGGGTTCAAATCCTAGCTCCACCACTAGTCTGCTTTGTGTCCCTGGGGAATCACTTAACTTCTCTGGGTCTCAGTTATCTCATCTGTGAAATGGGAATTAAGACTGAGCTCCATGTGGGAAATGGAATGTGACCAACTTGATTATTTTGTTATTACCCTAACACTTAGTATAGTGCCTGGTATGTAGTGCCCAGACTGAGCCCCCTCCTTCCTCTCCCCCTCTGCATCCCCCCCTTTGCACCCCACCCTACCTCCTTCCCTGCCCCACAGCACCTGTATATGTTTGTACAAATTTATTACTCTATTTATTTTACGTGTACATATTTACTATTATATTTATTTTGTTAATGATGTGCATCTAGCTTTACTTCTATTTATTCTGATGACTTGACACCTGTCCACATGTTTTGTTTTCATTCATTCATTCATTCAATCACATTTATTGAGCGCTTACTGTGTGCAGAGCACTGCACGAAGCGCTCTGTACTAAAAAAACTGTACTAGGTTTTGTTGTCTGTCTCCCCCCTCTAGACTGTGAGCCCGTTGTTGGGTAGGGACCATCTCTATATGTTGCCAACTTATACTTTCCAAGGGCTTAGTACAGTGCTGTGCACACAGTAAGCGCTTAATAAATGATTGAATGAATGAATGAATTTCCCCGAGATTTAACTGAAATGGTCTGATTATTTTTAGTGGTGAACACGCTATAGTTTCTATAGAAATTAGAGAAACAGTGAGACATGGTGCAAAGATCACAATCTTGGAAGTCTGGGGACCTTGGTATTCAATCAATCAATCAATCAATCGTATTCATTGAGTGCTTACTGTGTGCAGAGCACTGTACTAAGCGCTTGGGAAGTACAAGCTGACAACATATAGAGACAGTCCCTACCCAACAGTGGGCTCACAGTCTAGAAGCCCCGGGGAGACAGAGAACAAAACCAACCATACTAACAAAATAAAATAAATAGAATAGATAGGTACAAGTAAAATAAATAAATAGAGTAATAAATATGTACAAACATATATACATATATACAGGTGCTGTGGGGAAGGGAAGGAGGTAAGATGCGGGGGATGGAGAGGGGGACGAGGGGGAGAGGAAGGAAGGGGCTCAGTCTGGGAAGGCCTCCTGGAGGAGATGAGCTCTCAGTAGGGCCTTGAAGGGAGGAAGAGAGCTAGCTTGGCGGATGGGCAGAGGGAGGGCATTCCAGGCCCGGGAGAGGACGTGGGCCGGGGGTCGATGGCGGGACAGGAGGGCTGAGTAGGTGCGAATGAGGTTGTCGTTAATGTAACTTGGTGATAACGAGGGCCTTTTTCCCGGCGGGGGGGCGGGAGAGTCAGTCAGGACCGGACCGGGAAGGGGGGTTGGGGGGCACTATAAGGAAGGTCGCTTAAGTGGGGGGGGGGAAGCAGGGGGCGTCTATGGAGGCGCTCGGAGGAGAGGAGCCTTCCGGGAGCAGCGGGGGCCACGCGGTGTGATGGCGGGCGGGCGGGCAGGCCTCTCGGGTACGGAGTCCCGGGCGTGTATGGCGGCGCGCTCTGAGGAGAGGATCCTAGTCTGCTGTGTGACCTTGGCAAATCACTACACTTCTTTATGCCTCAGTTACCTCATCCGTAAAAGGGGATTCAGTACCTGTTCTCCCTCCTACTTAGACTGTGAGCCCCATGTGGGATCTGGTTATTTTGTATCTTCCCTAGCACCTAGGACAGTGCTTGGTACATAGTAAGCACTTAACCAATAGCAATTACATACAGAAAGTGTTTGTTAAAGTGCATTCTGGAGGATCTTGCTTTGAATTCGGGGAGCAACATGGACTCCAACTTAGACTATAGGACAGGGACTGTGCCCAACCTAATAATCTTGTATCGACTCCGGAACTCAGTGTATTGCTTGAGACATAGTAAGTGCTTAACAAATGCCATTATTATCATATATTATGGTCTGGCAGATTTGAAGCTGAAAGGAGTCCCAGTAATTGGAAAGTGTGCGAGCAATTGGTTTAAGATGGGAGAGTTGAGAGTGAGGGACAATTAAGAGGAGAAAAAATATATGATTTGAGGGCAGGGAGGAATTTAGAATGTGAAGACTATGAAGCCCAGGATGTAAGCTCCCTGTGGGCGTTGAACATGTCTACCAACTCTAATGAATAATGATAATAATAATTATGGTACTGGTTAAGTGCTTACTATGTGCCAAGCACTATTTTGAGTGTTGGGAGTAGATACAAGTTAATCAACTTGGACACAGGCCCTGGATCACATTGGGCTCGCACTCTTAATCCCGATTTCTTACAGTTGAGGCACAAAACACCTCAAGATACCTCAAGTTGGATAACCCTAGTCAAGTATCTTTATTTCTGTGTGTATCAGTTTCCTTATCTGTAAAATGATAATAATAATACTTACAGTATTTGTTAAGTGCTTACTATTTGCCAGGCACTATACTTAGCACTGGGATGGATACAAGCAAGTTGGGTTGGACACAGTCCTTGTCCTATGTGGGCTCACAGTCTCAACCCGCATTTTACAGATGAGGTAACTGAGGCACAAAGGTGCCTCAAGGCAAAATACTTCTGCCCGGGAGACAGAAGGACCAGGGTTCAAATCCTGGCTCTGCCACGTGTCTGCTGTGTGACCTTGGGCAAGTCTCTGAACTTCTCTGTGTCCCAGAGAAGTTAAGTAGCTTGTCCAAGGTCACACAGCAGACACGTGGCAAGGCTGGGATTATAACCCAGGTCCTTCTGACTCCCAGGCCTGTGCTCTATCCAATAAGCCACTTGAGAATTTTGCTACTCCACTGACTTTTTAATTATAAAAAAAAAATAATAATGGCATTTGTTAAGCGCTTACTATGTGCAAAGCACTGTTCTAAACGCTGGGGGGATACAATGTGATCAAGTTGTCCCACGTAGGGCTCACAGTCTCAATCCCCATTTTTACAGATGAGGGAACTGAGGCTCAGAGAAGTGAAGTGACTTGCCCAAGGTCACACAGCAGACTTGTGGTGGAGCCGGGATTCGAACCCACGACCTCTGACTCCAAAGCCCGTGCTCTTTCCACTGAGCCACGCTGCTTCTATAATTCTTTAATTCTTCCCCGACTTGCATTCTCAAACCTTTCTCACTTTTTCTCTCAATGCCAGTGGGGCTCCATTATGGAAAACCAAACAACGGTGAAAGAATTCATCCTACTTGGACTGACAAGTGATTCAGAATTCCAGTATGTGCTTTTCCTCTTTCTTTTCCTCACTTACGCATTGAGCATCACTGGCAATCTGACCATTATTACCCTCACCCTGGTGGATCCCCACCTTCAGACTCCCATGTACTTCTTTCTCCGCAACTTCTCTTTTCTGGAGATCTCCTTCACGTCTGTCTTTGTTCCCAAAATGCTAGTCAACATCGGCACCGGGGACAAGACAATATCTTTCGCTGGCTGCTTCACACAGTATTTTTTCGCCATTCTCTTGGGGGCAACCGAGTTCTACCTCCTTGCGGCCATGTCCTTGGACCGCTACGTTGCAATCTGCAGGCCCCTGGAATACACAGCCATCATGAGCAGGAGGAATTGTGTTCTGCTCATCCTCTGCTCTTGGGTCTCTGGTTTCCTCGTCGTCTCTGGGCCACACATCATGACCAGCATGCTCCCTTTTTGTGGAGCCAACGTCATCAACCATTACTGCTGTGACTACACCATCTTGCTTCAACTCGCCTGCTCAGACACACACATCATAGAGGTGATGGAGCTGGTCCTTGCAGTGGTCACATTGATCTTGACCTTGGCGTTAGTAGTCCTATCTTACGCCTACATTGTCTGGACCATTTTGAGAATTCCTTCCACCCAGCAGAGGAAGAAGGCCTTTTCCACCTGTTCTTCCCACATAATCGTCGTCTCCCTGTCCTACGGCAGTTGTATCTTCATGTATGTCAATCCCTCCATGAAAGATGCTGTGGCTTTCAATAAGCGGGTGGCTGTTCTGAACACTTCAGTGGCCCCCTTGCTGAATCCCTTTATTTATGCCTTGAGAAACCATCAGGTGAGACAAGCCTTTAAGAATGTGTGCAGAAAGAGAAGGATCTTCTGAAGGAAGGGAGTCTATTCAGTCCCTCGGGAATTATTCTTCCATCGATTAACCCATAGTATTTACTGAGTGCTTATTGAGTGCAGAGCACAGTACTAAGTGCGTGGGAGAGTGCACTATAACAGAGTTGGTAGACATGTTCCCTGCCCATAATGAATGTAAAGTCTACAGTCTACAGGTCAAAACGAGGTGGGACAAGCATGTAACTGGGAGTTAGAGGACCTGGGTTCTAATCCTGGCTCCTCCACTTGCCAACTGGGTAGTCCTGGTCAAGTATATTTATTTCTGTGTGTCTCAGTTTCCTCATCTGTAAAATGATAATAATAATAGTTACAATATTTGTTAAGCGCTTACTATTTGCCAGGCACTATAATTAGCACTCGGGTGGATACAAGCAAGTTGGGTTGTACACAGTCCCTGTCCCATGTGGGCTCACAGTCTTGATCCCCATTTTACAGATGAGATAACTGAGGCACAGAGAAGTTAAGTGACTTGCCCAAGGTCACACAGCAGACAAGTGGCAGATCCAGGATTTGAACCTTCTGACTCCCAGGTCCGTGCTCTATCCACTACCCCATGCTGCTTTAGAGAATAGAGCTCCAGGACAGCTTGAAAAAATTCTGATTCCTGTGCTAAGAGACTGCAATGAAGGAATTCATCACTTCCCACTAGCAAAAAGGGCCGGACAAAGACATTCACTCCATGCCCTAACAGTGTAACATTTTGAGCTAAGCTCCAGTATTGTTCATTCCAGTTCTCTGACAAGATTTCAAAGTTTTCCAATCGTTGATGAAATGGTACAAAAATGATATCTTTAGGAAGCCTGTCCCCTACTGTACTAATTCCTCCTAAAATCTCAGCCCCCTTCCTGCTGCCCTGGGCCCAAGGTGGTACCTGTGAAAAGTAGACAGTTGGGGGATGATGGGGGAAAGGGAGAGACGTAGAGACAACAAGGTTATCTAAATACACAAAACTTAATTATATTGATCTCTCAAGCTACATAACACCTTGCATGCATGGACAGTGATACAGCGGGGAACATCACAAAAAATTTCCATACTCTCTTCAGTTTCTCTTCTCCCTCCTACTTAGAGAGCAAACTTCATGTGAGACAGAAACTGTATCTTTCCTGATTATCTCGTGTCTATCCCAGCGATTGGTATAATGCTCAGCACATAGTAAGTGCTTAACAAATATGGTAATTATTGTGATTATTGCACTCCCAGGTTTTAAATAATTGAAACTTGGTGTCATTGTCATTGAAGCTGAAATACATTTTTCAAAATTTCAAGGTGCCCAAGTTAAATTCCACTACAATGACATTATTATTGATCATTGTTTTAGTTGTAATAAAAAAGTTATTTGAAAAGTAAAAAAAACCCTAACAGCTGGCATTGTATCATCTTAAATAATCCAATGTAATTCCAGCTGAAGTAGATTCTTTTATACTTTTCAAATATCTATTGAAGAATCCAAATTTTTGAATAGCTAATAGACAATAATACTATGTGCCAAGCATTATATCAAGTGCTGGGGTAGACAAGAGATAATCAGGTACTGAGGCACAGAGAAGTTAAGTGACTTGCCCAAAGTCACACAGCTGACAAGTGGCAGAGACGGAATTAGAACCCATGACCTCTGACTCCCAAGCCCGTGCTCTTTCCACTGAGCCACACTGCTTCTCTACCACCAGGGCTTGATATTCACCCCATACTCAGCTCCACAGCACTTATGTACATACCCACAAATTTTATTTATTTTAGTATCTTTCCTTCCTTCCTTCCCTCCCTTCCTCCCTCCCTTCCTCCCTCTCTTCCTTCCCTCCCTTCCTCCCTCCCTTCCTCCCTCTCTTCCTCCCTCTCTTCCTTCCTTCCTTCCTTCCTTCCTTCCTTCCTTCCTTCCTTCCTTCCTTCCTTCCTTCCTTCCTTCCTTCCTTCCTTCCTTCCTTCCTTCCTTCCTTCCTTCCTTCCTTCCTTCCTCCCTCCTTTCTCCAGTGCACTTTGGTAATGAGTTGTGACCACATCAGCTCTCTGACACTGATGACACCAGCGATGGATAGTAACAGCCTCGTCCCTCAGGCTGCTATGGGGTCCCCAGCTCAGCACCCAAAAAGTAAAAAGTCAAAGCAGCTGCTTTAAACTTATTCCACCAACAAGAGGTAATCCAGCACCTCCTCCTTTTAATCAATCAATCAATCATTGCATTTATTCATTTATTTATTTTAATGGCATTTGTTAAGAGCTTACTATGTGCCAGGTACTGTACTAAATTATGGGATAGATACAAGCTAATCAGATTGGACACAGTCCATGACTCACATGGGGCTCACAATCTTAATCCCCATTTTACAGATGAGGGAACTGAGATCCAGAGAAGTCAAGTGACTTCCCCAAGGTCACACAGCAAAGTGGTGGAGGTGGAATTAGAACTGAGTTCTCTGACTCCTGGGCCAAGTCTCCTCCCACTAGGCTACCAACTCTTTTGTGCTCTATTGGTTCTAATCCTGACCTGACTCCACTACTTGTCAGCAGTGTGACTTCAGGCAAGTCACTTAACTTCTCTGTGTCTCAGTTACCTCATCTATAAAATGGGGATTAAGACTGAGAGCCCCACGTGGGACAACCAGATTGCCTTGTATCTACCCCAGCGTTTAGAACAGTGTTTGGCATATAGTAAACACTTAACAAATGCCATAATAATAATTATTATTATTAGTATTACTCTCCCAAGTGCTTAGTACAGTGCTCTGCATACAATAAGTGCTCAGTAAATACCACTAATGTATTGATTGTGTCTTATGAGCGTTGCTTTACCATTCTATACTGTGAGCTCATTCTGAGCAGGAAATATGTCTACCAGCTCTATTTTATGGTATTCTTTTTATTTATATTAGTGTCTGTCTCTCCTCTGACTGCACGTTTTCTGTGGGCAGGGATTGCACTTCCCAACTCTGTTGAATTGTGCTCTCCCAAGCACTTCATAAAGTGCTTTGCACACAGTAAATATTCAAAAAATAAAAATAAAAAATAAGTATATAAATAAATAACAAATAAAACATTCAAGAGGAACAGTGTAGCCTACCTTCCTGGCCCTCAAGGAGTTTATAATCTGACCCAGGTGATAGTTACTGTTCTTGACAATCCTCCTGATGTTTATGGATGTATCTAGTGGAAAGAGCACCCTGCTGGGAGACTAGAGGCCTAGCTCTACTACTTGGCTTCTATGTTACCTTGAGCAAGTCACTTGACCTCTCTGGGCTTGCACTTTCTCAGCTGTAAAAGGACAGTAATAATATGTGCCTCTCCCTACATCTTATATTGTATGTCCTGTGGAGATCATGCACTGTGTCCAATCTGGTTATCTTGCATTTGCCCTAGCACTTAGCACATAATAAACACTTAATAAGTACCAGTATTATTATTATTATTATCATTATAGTTGCTGTTGCTATTGATCAATCATATTTATTGAGCTCTTACTGTGTGATGAGCACTTTACTGAAAGCTTGAGCGAGTACAATATCACAGAGTTGATAGTCATTTTCCCTCCCCACAAGAAGCTTACAATCTAGAGGGGAGACAGACTTTAATAAATCTATCAATCAAAGGTATTTATTGAGTGCTTACTGTATGCTGAGCACTGTTCTAAAAGCTTGGGAGAATACAACAGGGCCCGTAGACATGTTGCTTGTCCACAAGGCCTATGTATGCACTGTACTAAGTGCTTGGGAAAGTACAATGCAATAGACATGTTCCCTGCCCACAAGGAGCTTAGAGTCAAGATGAGGAGACAGACACTAAAATAAACTATGGACTTGTGCATACTCTGAATGTTCTCTCTATAAGGAATGCTTGTGTTTCTCACACAATCAGTTTGTGCCACTAACATATTTAGAACACTTTTCGTGAAGGGTCGCTGGCCTATCCTGATCAGAATTATTAGGTTTTAGTATTCCTGGAGGAAAGCTGGGTAAAGATCAGAGAGGACCTTAGAATTTTCTATTCAACCCCGTAACACTTATGTACACATCCATATTAATGTCTGTCTCCCCTCTAGACTGTAAGTTAGTTGTGGGCAGAGAATGTATTTGGCACCTCTGTTCTCTGTACTGTCCCAAGTTCTTAGTATAGTGCTCTGGACACTGTAAGCACTCAATAAATACCATTAATTGATTGATTAAAGTCTGTCTCCACCTCTCGACTGTAAGCTCATCGTGAGCAGGGGATGTGTCTACCAACTCATTTGTGTCTACCAACTCATTTATTTCATACTCTCTCAAGAGTTTAGGATAGTGCCCTGCAACCAGTAAGACAAGAAGTGTAGTTGAATGCATAGAGCATGTACTTGGAAGTCAGAAGGTCCTGGGTTCTTATCCCAGCTCTTCCACATGTTTGCTTTGTGACCTTGGGCAAGTCACTTAACTTCCCCAGTCCTCAGTTACCTCATCTATAACATGGGGATTAAGAATGTGGGCCCCAACTGGGACAAAGGACTGTGTCCAACCTGATTAACTTGATCAACCCCAATGCTTAGAACAATGCTTGGCGCATAGTAAGGACATAGTAAGAATAGTAAACATAGTAAGTAAGTAATTATTATAATTATTAAACACTATTGATTGAAGTTTGTCTGCTCTTCTAGACTGTAAGATCATTTAGGGCAGGGAAGGCACCTACCAACTCTATTATATTGTACGCTCCCAAGTGCTGAGTACAGTGCTGTGCACACTGTAAATGCTGAATAACTGTCATTGATAGATTGATGGATATTTGATGTCACCCTGCTGAACAGAACCCATGTCTCTGTCCCCAGGAGGCAGGTCCATATCAACTTTTACCAAGAAGGGGAGGGGGAGATCCTAATGCTGACAGAACTGGGTTGATGATGAAGATGGTATTTGTTAAATGCTTACTGTGTCTTAAGCAGTGTTCCAAGCTCTGAGGGAGATACAAGCTAATAATAATAATAATAATAATAATAATAATAATAATAATGATAGCATTTATTAAGCACTTACTATGTGCAAAGCACTGTTCTAAGCGCTGGGGAGGCTACAAGGTGATCAGGTTGTCCCACGGGGGGTTCACAGTCTTCAGCCTCATTTTACAGATGAGGTAACTGAGGCACAGAGAAGTGAAGTGACTTGCCCAAAGTCACACAGCTGGCAATTGGCGGAGCTGGGATTTGATCCCTTGACCTCTGGCTCCCAAGCCCGGGCTCTTTCCACTGAGCCACGCTGCTTCTCTAATCAGGTTGGACTCGGTCCATGTCCCATGTGGAGTTCTCAGTCTTAATCCCCAATTTACAGATGAGGTAACTGAGGCCCAGAGAAGTGAAGTGACTTGCCTAAGATCACACAGCAGACAAGTGGCAGAGCCGGGATTAGACCTCAGGTCCTTTTGGCACCCGGGCCTGTACTCTATCCACTAGACCATACTGCTTCCCAGAGGTGGAGGCAGGCTACCACCTCAAGCCCCATCAGGAAAACAGAAGCCACCTTGGCCACCCCTATAACCGCCTGAGCCCTGGGGATAAGGGATAAGACCCTTCATCACCAGTTCGGTTCCGCTCCGTCTGGGATGTCTACTCACCCTATTCTGGTGAGATGAGATGGGCAGACAGGGATCTGTCCAGGGATTCTACGAGGGACCTGTGTTGGAACTGGAAATTCCATCTTCCAGAATCTTCTCATCCTCCTGTCCCCAGAATCATCAGGAATGGACTGATGAATGAGAATGTGAAGGACAACATCAGGTGACTGTTCACCAGCAAAGCTCACTTCTCTTTCACATGTATTAAAATGCTCAGCATGATGGACTGTTGCCCATAGTGGAGGATGAAGAGGGTGACACAGGGCCACGACCATTTTGACCACCCTGACCATGGTGCCAGGGAACTGTCCGGGTGCATGGAGATGTTGGATCTGCTGGTGGTGCCTGTACAGGATCCAGACCATGTAGCTGCTGGCCATGCTCATGAGCCCCACGAAGACAGATGCTGGAGGGAGATCACAGCCGAGATGACCAAGGCACTTTTTGTGCCACCAACGACTAGTGAGCAATATTTGAGATCCAGTGATATTGAAGCAGTGCTGCTGTTCTGAGAGCCTCTCACACCCACTGGCATACTTATGTAAGTCAGAAGATTGAGGAACCAGGATAGGAGGCAGAAGGGGACGACATACTTGGGGAATCTGACTTTGATTCAGGCCAATCAGGTGGTTCTGGGGCTGATGGTGACAGCCTGGAAGACACTCAGGAGGCAGGTGCTGCAGATGTTAAGGCCCAGGGCCATTCGGTACAGGTACAGAAGGGCTTTGTACCCCATATCTCCCAGGAAAATACTCCATCCTCAACCTGAAAATGTGTCTGGGATGCCCCTGGTGAGAAATACTGTGGTGTTTGCCAATGCCAGGTGAACGAGGATAAAGTCTGAAGAGCTGAGCCAGGGGCTGCTAGAGGCCAGGCGGATGTAAAACAGAAGGAGAAATAAATTTCCCAATACCCCAGTTCTCATCTGCAATAGCATCACAACACCCCGTCCCCACCCCCTACCCCCCCAAATTTCTATGGCGTTTATCCTCGTGAATTTCCAGTTAGACCTTGGAGAAGCCTTCAGAGCAACGTGAGAGGGAGACAGACAAAGAGAGAGAAAGACAGTGAGGTTGAGAAACAGTGAGGAAGGGGAGAGAGAGGAAGAGAGCAAGGGCAAGAAAGAGTGAAGTAGGGAGGAGGACGAGAGGAAGAGTGAAGAAGGGGAGAGAGATAAAGAGAGCAAAGGTGAGAAAGAGGGAGGAAGAGAAAAGCGATAAAGAGAGCCAGAGCAAGAAAGAGTGAGGAAGAGGAGAGAAAGAGCAAGGGTGAGACAGTGAGGAAGTGGAGAGAGAGACAAAGAACAAGGGTGAGAAAGAATGAGGAAGGGGAGTTAAAGAAAGACAGCAAAGGTGAGAAAGAGTGAGGAAGGGGACAGAAAGAGAGAGGGAGAGAGCAAGGGTGATGGGGGAAGGGGAGAGAATGACATAAGAAAGTGAGGAAGGGGAGAGAGAAAGAGCAAGGCATGGAAGAATGAGGAAGGAGAGAGAGAGGAAGTGAGAAAGAGTGAAGAAAGGTGTAGGGAAAAAGAGCAAGGGTGAGAAAGAGTGAGGAAGGGGAGAGAGGGAAAGAGATAGAATGAAGAAGGGGAGAGAGAAAGAGAACAAGGGTGAAAAGAGTAAGGAAGGGGAGAGAGAGGAAGAGAACAAGGAAGAGCAAGAGTGAGGAAGGGGAAAGAGAGGGAGAGAGCAAGGGTGAGAGTGAGGAAGAGGAGAGAAAGAATGAGTGAAGAATGTGGAAGATAAGAGAGAACAAGGGCAAGAGAGAGTGAGGAAGGGGAGGGAGAGAAAGAATGAGCAAGAAGGAGTAAGGAAGAGGAGAAAAGGAAAGCAAGGGTGAGAAACAGTGAGGAATGGGAGAGAGGTAGAGATCAAGGAACAAGAAAGGGGAGAGGAAGATAACAAGGGTGAGAAAAAGTGAGAAAGGGGAGAGAAAGAGTTAGTGTGGACACTCTCTCTTCTCAATTACCTCCTCTGTAAAGTAGGGATTAAGACTGTGAGCCCTATGTGGGACAGGGACTGTCTCCAACTTGATTAGTTTGTATCTACCCCAGCACTTCATACAGTCCCTGACACATAGTAAGTGCTTAACAAAAACCACAAAAAATATATATGAACAAGGTATCCTCGGCATTTAAAATGAAGAACAGAACTGACAACATAGCTAAATTTACACCGTGTTTCACTATTACGATATATCAGTGTGGATTTTATAGCAATAGCCTCCTTTAGGGCACTAGGTCTGAAATCACGGCAGTAGTGAGGGGGTCAGGGGGAAGGGAAGGAAATAGAGAAGTAATTTTCAGAAGCATAATGGAATGGGGGAAATGGGGGAGAAAATGTAAAAAGGGTTGGGGAGTGGAATGGAGGAGTCTGAGGGATGGGAGGGAAAGTCACCTGATGACTGGGACAGGGAATGTCACTGTTTATTGTTTTATTGTACTTTCCCAAGCGCTTAGTAAAATGTTCTTCAGACAGTAAGAGCTCAATAAATACAACTGAATTAATGAGTGAATGAATGACTGGGGGGAGTTAGCAGCAAGAGATGAGATCTCCAATTTACTTGCAATGAAGTTGAAGTCCAAACCCTTTTCTTTTTTGTAATGGTATTTGTTAAGCATTTTCTACATGTCAGGCACTGTACAAAGGGCTGGGTTAGATATAAGCTAATCAGGTTGGACACAGTCCCTTTCTCACATGGGGCTCACATTCAATCCCCATTTTACCAATGAGGTAACTGAGGCACAGAGAAATGAAGTAACTTGCCCAAGGTCACAGCAGATACATGGCAGAACTAAGATTACAACACTGGCCCTTTGACCCCTGGGCCTGAGCTTTTTCCACAAGGCCACACTGTTCTCTCTCACAATATGAAAACCGAATGTGATAATGATAATAATTGTGATATTTGTTAAGTCCTTACTATGTACCAAGCACTGTACTAAGTCACTGGTAGGTACAAGATGATCAGATGGGAAAGAGTCCCTGTCCCATTTGAGGATCAGAGTCCAAGTAGGCAAGGAAGGCTCCCTCAAACACATTCGTCTCATTGTAAGCAGCTTCATCTTCAAACTGAAAGAAAAGTCCAAACCATCCTGACGGAACGTAACCCTTATTCATTGATCGACCCTGCCAGCCTCCTATGAATCACTGTAGCACTCGTCTTTCAACCACCCTCACAAGCTGTGAGAAGCAGCGTGGCCTAGTGGATAGAGCTCAGTCTTGAGAGTCAGAAGGACCTGTGTTATAGTTCTGGCTCCTGGCTCCTGAATCCTGTGTGCTGTGTGACTTTGGCCAAGTCACTGAACTGCTCTGGGCTTCAGTTACCTCATCTGGAAAATGGGGATAAATAAGAGATGGTGTTTGTTAAACACTTAATATGTGTCAAGCACCATTCTAAGCACTGGGGTAGGTATGAGATAATCAGGTTTAACCGTGAGACTGTGAACCCTTTGTGGGACAGGGACTGTGTCCAATATGATTAACTTGTGTCTATCCAGAACATGGAACAGTGCTTGGCACACAGTAATTGCCTAACGAGTACCATAATTATAATGGTTATTATTAATGTGTGCCAGTCTGCCTCCTGCATGATACTGTAAGCTTCCTGATGGTCCTGTTTTCTACTTTTGTTGCACTCCTCAAGCACTTACTCCAGTGCTCTGCAAGCAGGGATTCACTTACTAATCCTCGTTGATTGATCGATTCAATGGTCCCTGTCCTTTTCACTAATAATAAGGATAATCATAATACTAATAATAATTGTGGTATTTGTTAAGCACTTACTATGTGTCAGGCACTATTCTAACCCCTGGGGTAGATCTGAGCATATCGGTTGGACACAGTCCCTGTGGATCATCATCTTAATCCCCATTTTACAAATTAGGTAACTGAGGCAAATTAGGTAATTGAGGCACAGAGAAGTGAAGTGACTTGCCCAAGCTCACCCAGTAGACACATGGTGGAGCCAGGTTCTATCCACTAGGGAACACTGCTTTTTATGTCTACCAGTAGGGCTCGTCTGAGGTTGCATCACTCCTTTCCTAGGAAGCTGCCACAGGTGTCAGCTTATTTGTTTATGGCATTTATAATGCACTTACTATTTGCAAAGCACTGTTCTAAGACCTCTGGTAGATAAAGTTAATCATGTTTGGCACAGACCCTGTCCCACAAGGGTCAAATCAATTAAGTAGGAGGGAGAACAAGTTTAGATTCCCTATTTTACAGATGAAGAAATGGAAGCACAGAGAAGTGAATTGACTTGCCCAAAGTCCCACAGCAGTCAGGCAATCGCATTTATTGAGCACTTACTGTGTGCAGAGTACTGTACTAAGCTCTTGGGAGAGTACAATACAACATTATAACAGACACATTCCCTGCCCACAATGAGCTTACAGTCTAGAGGGGAAGACAGACATTAATATAAATAAATAAAATTACAACGAAGGAACTGGGATTAGAACCCAGGTCCTCTAACTCCCAGGCCCTTGCTCTTCTCTTTCCCTGAGGCCTCAGTCACCTCATCTGTAAAATGAGGATTAAATCCCCCTCCCTCCTATTTAGACTGTGAGCCCCATGTGGGACAGAGATTTGTGTCCTACCACAGTGGTTAGAGCAGTGCTTGGCACATAGGAAGCATGTAACAAATTCCACTAAAAACAAACCCGAAAACTGACCCTTCCAATATCATAGACATGAAGTTATCCCAAACAATACAAAGGGGCCCCTTCTCCAGATGTCTTGAGGAATGAGGAAGTGAGAATCGTGTCAGAAGGCTGGTTCAGAAATGGCCACCAAGGGCTTCCACTATGTCACTCTAGTCCTAAGCTCCCAAGTCCCCAAGGTCAAGCCCAGAGTCATTATCTGTCGGATATGAAGAGGGAGGATGTTCCAGGCCAGAGGCAGATTGTGGGCTAGAGGTTGGTGATGAGATAGATGAGATCGAGGCACAGTGAGCATGTTAGCACTAGAGCAAAGTGTGCGGGCTGGGTTGTAGAAAGAGAGTAGCGAGGTGAGGTAAGAGGGTGTGCCAGTAGACAGGCCTGGGTCTCTGGGCCATGCCTGACACTTTCAGCATCATCTCACATAGAGACACAACCAACGTTGAGCCATTGCCACAACCCTTGTTGGCATGTCTTGTCTTCATCACCTGGTCTAGGAGAGGGAAGAGAAGATGGGAGGGGAAGATCGGTGTGTAGATTTCTCATACCCCACGGCCACCCTACAACCTGGCAGAGGTTTGGGGGAGAGGGCTCCTGATTGCTGGAGAAGAAACATAGCCTCATGGCAAAAGCACGGGCCTGGAAATCAGAGGACCTGGACTCCAATACCAGCTTTTTCAATTGCTTGTTATGTGATCTTGGGCAACTTCCTTAACTTCTCTGTGCCACAGTTCTCCTGTCCTCCCTCCTACGAGTACTGTGAGGCCCACGCAGGACAGGGACTATGTCCAACCTAATTAATGTGCATCTACCCCAGCGCTTTGAACACATCCTTCCTCCTGGTTCCTTTTCCTTCTAACCAGGTTAGGGACCACCATGATGATTCTCAAGACAAATCAGCTCTTTGGGCAGCTGTCTATGTGTCCCCAGCATCATGGCCCACGCCGACTTCTTGCACCCCACCTCCACACTAAGAGAGGAAATTGCCAAGCAGGAGGAAGAGGGATGGACACAGTGACTCAGGAGTCTTATGGTGAGGCGTATGGCCTAGTGCAAAGAGCCTGGGTCTAGTTGATAGAGGGTCTGTGTTCTCATCACATATCTGATATTTACCTGCTGAGTGACCTTGAACAAGTCACTTAACTTCTCTTTGCCTCAGTTCCCTCATGTCCTAAATGGGGATTTAATACCTGTTCTCTCTCCCACTTAAACTGTGAGCCCCATGTGGGACCTGATTGGCTTCTATCTATCCCAGCGCTTACTACAGTGCTTGATAGCGCTCAAAAATACCATAAAAAAGGAAAAAGTCATTTTGTAAAGCGGCCTCTGAAATGACCAGTTTTGGGAAATCGATCTCTATCTATTGGGTTGATTGCTTTAATAGTTCTCTTTACCTTTTCACAGAGATCATGTCTTTTAATTCTATCATTACTCATCCAAGGTCATCCAGCAGACAAGCATCTGAGGTGGGATTAGAACCCACCTTTCCTTCTGATTTCCAGGCCTGTGCTCTTTCATCTAGGCCATGTTACTTCCTCTGGGTCCATAATGGGGTGACAGAGGCAAAGCTTCAGATCACCAAAGTTGATGATGGGTGTCAGAGGGGTAAATCAAATCACCTCTGTTCTTTCTGGAAAGAAAGTGTCTGGAAAAATTATCATAGGTCGACTACTGAGCTGGATAGGCCATTGGTGTGAGCTGGGGTGGAATTTCTCATGCCATAATGTACAGACAGTGAGGTTGTCTCAGACAACAGCTAGGAGAGGGGATAAGAGGAGCTGGGTTCTAATCCTGACTCTGACTGGACTATTACCTGCTGTGTGTGTAGCTCCTTGGGCAAGTTGCTTCACCTCTCTGTGCTTCAGGGTCCTCATCTGTAAAATCCAAACTGTTACTGCATTAATACAATCACTCATCTTATCCCACCTGGATTACTACAACAGCCTCTTTGCTGACCTCCCAGCCTCCTGTCTCTTCCCACTCCAGTCCATACTTTACTTGGCTACCCGGATCATTTTTCTCAAAAGCATTCAGGACATGTTGCCCCACTCCTCAAAAAATGTCAGTGGTGGCCCATCCACCTCCACATCAAAGAAAAAACTCCTTACCATTGGCTTTAAAGCACTCCACCACCTTGCCCCTCCTACCTCACCTCACTTCGCTCCTCTAGTGCTGACCCTCTTATAAGTAGCTAATAAGTTTATGAGCTAATAAGTTTATGAGCCCTTCTCACTGTGCCGCAATCTCGCCTGTCTCACCCCCGACTCCTGGCCCACATCCTTCCCCCGGCCTGGAATGCCCTCCCTCCTCAAATCCACCAGACAATTACTCTAGCCTCTTTCAAAGCCTTGTTGAAGTTACATTGCCTCCAAGAGGCCTTCCTAGGCTAAGCCCGACCTTTCCCCATCTCCCACTCCCTTATAAGATACTCTGACTTGCTCCCTTTGCTCTTCCCCCTTCACAGCCCACAGCACTTATGTACATATCTGTAATTTTATTTATTTGTATTGATGTCTGTCTGCCCCCCTCTAGACTGTGAGCTCATTATGAGCAGGGAATGTGACTGTTTATTGTTATACTTTCCCAAGCGCTTAGTACAGTGAAGCAGCGTGGCTCAGTGGAAAGAGCCCGGGCTTTGGAGTCAGAGGTCATGGGTTCGAATCCCAGCTCCGCCACATGTCTGCTGTGTGACCTTGGGCAAGTCACTTAACTTCTCTGCGCCTCAGTTACCTCATCTGTAAAATGGGGATTAAGACTGTGAATCCCACGAGGGACAACCTGATCACTTTGTATCCCCCACAGCGCTTAGAACAGTGCTTTGCACATAGTAAGCGCTTAACAAATGTCAACATTATTATTATTATTACAGTGCAGACACAGTAAACACTCAATAAATATTATTGAATAAATGAATGAATAAAATAGGGATTCAATACCTGTCCTCCCTCCTACTTATTGTACCTCGATCTCATCTATCTTACCTATGCCCTCTCGCCCCAACCTACCTCTGGCCTAGAATGCCCTCCCTCCTCACATCAGACAGATAATTGCTATTTCATTCATTCAATCATATTTATTGAGTGCTTACTGTGTGCAGAGCACTGTACTAAGCGCTTGGGAAATACAAGTTGGCAACATATAGAGGCAGTCCCTACCCAACAGCAGGCTCACAGTCTAGAAGGGGAAGACAGACAACAAAGCAAAACATATTAATAAAATAAAATACATAGAATAAATATGTACCAACATACATACATGCATACAGGTGCTGTGGGGAGGGGAAGGACGTAAGGTGGGGGGATGGGGACGGGGAGGAGGGGGAAAGGACTGAGGGGGCTAAGTCTGGGAAGGCCTCCTGGAGGAGGTGAGCTCTCAGTAGGGCTTTGAAGGGAGGTAGAAACAAACTGTTACTCATTCTCGCCTGTCCCGCCATCGACCCCCGGCCCACGTCATCCCCCGGGCCTGGAATGCCCTCCCTCTGCCCATCCACCAAGCTAGCTCTCTTCCTCCTTTCAAGGCCCTACTGTGAGCTCACCTCCTCCAGGAGGCCTTCCCAGACTGAGCCCCTTCTTTCCTCTCCCCCTCGTCCCCCCTCCATTCCCCCATCTTACCTCCTTCCCTTCCCCACAGCACCTCTATATATGTATATATGTTTGTAAATATTTATTACTCTATTTATTTATTTATTTTACTTGTACATGTCTATTCTATTTATTTTATTTTGTTAATATGTTTGGTTTTGTTCTCTGTCTCCCCCTTTTAGACTGTGAGCCCACTGTTGAGTAGGGACTGTCTCTATATGTTGCCACCTTGTACTTCCCAAGCGCTTAGTACAGTGCTCTGCACACAGTAAGCACTCAATAAATACGATTGATTGATTGATTGATTGATTGAGACTGTGAGCCCCACGTGGGACAAGGGAGTATGTTCCCTTGTATCTACTCAGAGCTTAGTTCAGTGCCTGGCAAATAGTAAGCACTTAACAAATGCCATTATTATAATTATTATTTTGCAGGTGAGGTAACTGAGGTACAGAGAAGGGAAGTGACTTTCTCAAGGTTACACAGCAGAAAAGTGGTGGAGCCAGGATGAGAACCCAGGTTCTTCTGACTCCAGGGCCCATGTGTTATCCACTAGGCCATGCTGTTCTCTTCCACAGAGCACTCATCAGGGGGCTGTCTTTGTCTTGGACCAAGGAACTGACAAGAAATTTGGGGCTGATTTGGTTACTATTAGTTTTATAAGCAGCGTGGGTTAGTGGAAAGAGTACGGGCCTGGGAGTCAGAGGACATGGGTTCTAATCCTGGCTCTACCACTTGTTCACCGGGTGAGCTTGGGTAAGTCACTTCACTTCTCTGTCTTTCACTTACCTTGTCTGCAAAATAGGGATTAAGACTGTGACCCGAATGTGGGACAAGGACTGTGTCCAACTTAACAATAATAATAATAATAATAATAGTATTAGTTAAGTGCTTACTATGTGCCAAGCACTGTTCTAAGCACTATGATAGATACAAGGTTATCAGATTGTACCATGTGTGGCTTACAGTCTTAATCCCCATTTTACAGACAAAGTAACTGAGGCACAAAGAAGTGACTTGCCCCAAGTCACACAGCTGAGAAGTGGCAGATTCGGGATTAGAACTCATGACCTCTGACTCCCAAGGCCGTGCTCTTTCCACTAAGCCACACTGCTAGCTTAGTACAGTGCCTGGAACATAATAAGTGCTTAACAAATTGCATAAAAAAATGGCAGAGATTTTTATTATTGAAAAGTAAAAACCAACCTCTCTGACTCTTTCTCCCTGTCTCTCTGTCTCTCTGTCTCTCTCTCTCTCTCTCTTCCTGTCTCTCTCTCTCACTCTCTTTTCCCACAGGTAGGTTTGTGGGTGCCCTTCTTTTCTTCCAATTAGAAATGTCCGACAATGGACGCCATCAACCTTTCTATTGTTTTTGTGCTGCTCTTATAGATCGGCGTTGGGGGTCTCAGGAAATAGTTTCCTCCTCCTGTTCTATACCCACAGGATCTCTGCCAGCCTGAAGCTCAAGCTCCTCCGACTTGATCCTCTCCCAGTTGGCCCTTTCCAATGCTACAGTACTTCTTGTCAGGGGATTGCTTGAGATAACAATAACAATAATAATAATAATAATAATAGCATTTATTAAGCACTTACTATGTGAAAAGCACTGTTATAAGCACTGGGAAGGTTACAAAGTGATCAGATTGTCCCAAGGGGGGCTCACAGTCTTAATCCCCATTTTACAGATGAGGTAACTGAGGCCCAGAGAAGTGAAGTGACTTGCCCAAAGTCACATAGCTGACAATTGGCAAAGCCGGGATTTGAACCCATAACCTCTGACTCCAAAGCCCGTGCTCTTTCCACTGAACCACGCTGCTTCTCTAGATCTTGTAAGCTTGGAGACTGAGGAATTTCCTGAACAATGTTGGCTGTAAACTCCTCATGTACCTGGACTGTATGCTAAGTTCTTTGGATCTCGTATATTGCTCGACCTTCAATTCCGGTGCAGACAACATGCTAATAGCTGGGGTGATATTTTCGCTGTGAGACCTGTTCTTCTTGGGGCTCATGAACATGGCCGGCAGCTACATGGTGTTTGCACTCCACAGACACTACCGGCAGGCCTGACACCTCCACATACCCAGACACCCCTCTGGGGTGATGTCCAAGGTCAGGGAAGCTAAGAAAGTCATGGCCCTGGTCACTCTCTACTTTCTCCTCTATAAGCAACATTGAGCAAGACTGAGTGTCTTACTAAACATGAGAGAAGACTACTCTGCTAGTGAATATCAACTCAGAGTTGGCATTCACCTTCTCAGCCATCAGTCCCTAACTAATTATTCACAGTGATGGGAGAATGAAGACCTTCTGGAAAAGGAAATCTCTTAGTTCTACACAAATCCTTCCTAGAGTCAACAGATCAGTAGTATTTATTGAGTTCTTACTGTCCACAGAGCATTTGGGAGAGTACAGTTCAACAGAGTTGGTCTCAAACAATCAATCAGTGGCATTTGTTGAGTGCTTGCTGTGTTCAGAACACTGAACTAAGCGCTTGGGAGAGTAGTATTCAACAAAGTTGGTCTCAAACAATCAATCAGTGGTATTTGTTGAGTGGTTACTTTGTGCATAGCATTATATTAAGCGCTTGGAGGAAAACAGTTCAACAGAGTTGGTCTCAAACAACCAATCAGTGGTATTTGTTGAATGCTTACTGTGCACAGGACACTGAGTGCTTGAGTGAGTACAATGCACAGGAATTGGTAGATTCGTTCCCTGCCCACACTGAGCTTATGTTCTAGAGAGGGGATCCCAGGAATAAGTCCTGCCCTACCAGTGATTTGTCCCTGGATAAGATGTTCCGATTTGGCTGAGACTGTACTGGTGTTGTGGGTTGACAAGCTAAAGGTAGGACCATTTGAGGATGACAGAATGTAAGTTCACTGTGGGTGAGGAACATGTCTACCAACTCTATTGTATTGTTCTGTCCCAGGAGCTTAGTACAATGCTCTGCACATAGTAAGCACTCAATAAATACAAACGATGGTTTGATTGATTGATTGATTGATTAAAACCTGTCTCCCAGTCTGACTCCCAGTCCAGCACTCTTTTTTGCCAGGCCGTGCTGCTCCCGTTCAGAGAAGATGACTAGGTATCCCAATTTGGACAACACCATATCAATTTTGGGTGCTCTGTCCTGTATCCCCAAATGCCTAAAGCGGGGCTAAGTCAGGGTAATGGTAGCAACTGAGATCAATCATCTGATTGCATTTATTGTTTACCATGTGCAGAATGCTGTATTAAGCACTTGAGAGAATAGAGGGGGACAGGATCAGTCAATCAATTAATGGTATTTATTGAGTACTCTACTAAACGCCTTTGAGAGTACAATACAACAGAGTTGGTTGATGCATTCCCTGCCTACAGTGAGAGCCTATCTCCCCATCCTGGCTGTGGAGAAGCAGCGTGGCTTAGTGGAAAGAGCACAGGCTTGGGAGTCAGAGTTAGCGTTAGAGTCAGAGTTGGGTTGAGAAAATACAGTACAACAGAGTTGGTAGACATCCTCCCCAACTTGTACTTCCCAAGTACTTGGTACAGTGCTCTGCACACAGTCAGTGCTCAATAAATATGATTGAATGAATGAATGGAGAGAGAAATCAGTCAATCAATGGTACTTATTGAGTGCTTGCTGTGTACCGAGCACTGTGTTGAGTACTTAGGAAACTACAATATAACCCAGTTGGTAGATATGTTCCCTGCCCAAAAGGAGCTTACATTCTAGAGGGGAATCAATCAAGGAATCCATCAATGGTAATTATTAAGCAATTGCTATGTGCAGGGTACAGTACTAAGCACTTGGGAGAGTACAATATACCAGAGTTGGTAGACCCGTTCCCTGCCCACAGTGAGTCTAGAGGACTGAGATGGTAGTTGCTGCTGTCACAGGACGGAATCAAACCTCCCCCATAATCCTTTGATACAGTTGAGTCAGCTCTGCCCCAGTTCTGCAGATTGGAATTTTTCCTTTTGGGCAGAAGAACTTCATTCAGCCATGCTGGAAACGCCCACCACAGACACCCTGGAAAGGCCAGTTTGGGGCAGAGGAGGCACCGGGGTAATTGCTGCCATCCTCTGCATGAACTCTGAGGGAAGAGACTCGTCAGACAGTGTGGTCAAGTGGAAAGAGCCTGGGATCCGGAAGAGCTGGGTTCTAATTCTGGCTCCACCACCACCACTTGTCTACTGGATGACCTTGGGTAAGTCACTTCACTTCTCCATGCCTCAATTTCCTCATCTATAAACTGGGAATTCAATACTTGTTCTATCCCTTTAGGCTGTGAGCTCCACGTGAAACAGGGACAGAATCTGGACTGTTTATCTTATCTCTTGAAAAACAGAGTGGTCTAGTGGAAAGAGCAGGGGCCCGGGAGTCAGAGGACCTGGGTTCTAATCCTAGGTCCGCTATGTGTCTGCTGTGCAACCTTGGGCAAATCACATCACTTTGCTGTTCCTCAGTTTCCTCATCTATAAAATGGGAATTTGCTACCTGTTCTCCCTCCCCTTCAGACTGTGAGCTCCATGTGGAAGAGGGACTGATTTCAACCTATTTATTTTATATCTTGAGAACCAGTGTGGCCTAGGCAAAAGAGAACAGGCTTGGGAGTCAGAGGACTGAGTTCCACTTTGACTCCACTATGTGTCTGTTGGGTGACCTTGGGCAAATCACTTCACTTTGCTTCACCTCAGTTTCCTCATCTGTAAAATGGGTATTCAATACCTATTCTCCCTCTCCTTTAGACTGTGAGCTCCATGTGGAACAGAGACCGAATCCAGCATGTTTATCATATCTTGAGAAGCAGTGTTGCCTAGGGGAAATACCAGGGGCTTGGGAGGCAGAGGACCAGGGTGCTAATCTCAGCTCTGCCATGTGTCTGTCATGTGAAGGACTTCAACATCCTCATGAATGTTCCTGACAACCTTCCTGCTGCCCGCTTCCTTAAAATCTTCAACTCCACTGACCTCCTGCTCCAGTGCACGTCACCCACTCACCAATTTGGTTACACATTCAATCTCCCCATCCCTCATCACAGTACAGTAGACTATGCTGAGGATTCACATTGACCCCAGCTGGAACCCGAGGCACATAGCTTGTTCAAAGCAGTGGAAGTATTAATTGAGCACTTCCTATGTGCTTGATGAAGGTCGGTTCAACCTTCACAACATTGCTAAAATCCACTCTTTCCTCTCCATCCAAACTGCTAACATCTTAATCCAATCACTCATCCTATCCCTCCTTGATTTACTGCATCAGTCTCCTTACATACCTCAAGGCCTCCTGCCTCTCTTCACTCCAGTCCATACTTCACTCTGCTGCCCGGATGATTTTTCTACCAAGATGTTCAGGCCATGTTGCCCATTCACTTCCACATCAAATAGAAACTACTCATCATTGTCTTTAAAGCATTTAAATCATCTTTCCCTCTCCTACCTCACCGAGCTACTTTCCAACTACAACTGAGCCCACACATTTGGCTCCCCTAATGCCAGCTTACTCACTGTACCTCAATCTTGCCTATCTCGCTGCCAATTCCTTGCCCAAGTCCTGCCTCGGGCCTGGAATTCCCTCTTTCCTCAAATACAACAGATAATTACTCTCCCCTCCTTCAAAGCCTTATTGAAGGCATATCTCCTCTAGGAGGCCTTCCCACAGTAAACCCCCACTTTCCTTGTCTCCCACTCCCTTCTGCATCACCCTGACTAGCTTCCTTCATTCATTCCCCCCTCCCAGCCCCACAACACATATGCATATATTCATAATTTATTTATTTATATTAATGTATGTCTCCTCCTTAAGACTGTAAGCCTGCTGTGGGCAGGGAATGTGTCTGTTATATTGTACTACCCCAAGCACTTAGTACCATCCTCTGCACACAGTAAACGCTCAATCAATGCAATTGACTGATTGACTGGCTACAATAAAACAACTTTGGTAAATACATTCCCTGCCCACAAGGAGCTTACAGTCGAGAGAGAAAGTCTTCAGAAACCATTCATTCTTTTATCAACAGTAGAAAATTCATTCTATAACAAATATAAACTCCTTACTGTTGGCTTTAAAGCATTCAATCAGCTCATCCCCTCCTACCTTCCCTCACTGATCTCTTACTACAGCCCAACCTGCACACTTTACCCCTCTAGTGACAGCTTACTCACTGTGCCCCAATCTCATGGCTGACCCCTTTTCTACCTCCTCCTTCTGGCCGGGGACTCCCTCCTCTCCCATCAGTGCTAGACCACTACTCTCCCCACCTTCAAAGCTTCATTTATATCCTAGGTGGTAGCTTTTATTAGGGAAGGAATTCAGCGTGGTCCAGTAGTGGGAGAGAGTACAGTACCTGTCAGAAAGAGATGTTTAGGGTACAAAATGCACCCGTCCTTTCCCTATGAGCTGGTATAACTTTCAGAGGTCATCTCCTTCCTCCTCTTACCTCTGGACATGAATGAACTATCCCAGACACTACTGGCAGATAGGACAGTGGATGCCCCTTGTTCACCTGTCCCTCAGCCCCAGCACCCCACTGTCAGTAAGGTCCCAGAGTTCAGAAAACAGCTTAGTACCGTGCTCTGCACATAGTAAGGGCTCAATAAATATGATTGATTGATCAATTGATTGATCAATTCAACTGCTCGCTTTGTTGCGGTGCCATGAAGATGAAAGTAGCTTCTCTACTTCTCCTTATTCTCTAGTTCCACCCAATAGTGTCAGCCTCCTTCAGGTGACAAGATCATCACAGCCCTAGAATGACATGAGCTAATGAAACCCTTCCCTATTAAAAGCTGCCACCTTGGGTAACCAACCCTGAAATTGCAATAGCATGGTCTGTTTCAGACCCCAGCACCAGTCTGGTGAGTGACTTTTCCTTTCTGATTCTGAGTCTGGCTAAGGAGGGGAAGAAGAAGAGAAGAAGCCTACTACAGGAACTAGTGGGAAGATTAGGTTCTGGGCCGAGGGAGTCTGGGTGCTTTACATGTTCACAAGTGAGGAAGCAGTCTCAATCTGAGGGAGAAATTTTTCCTTGGATTCCGGAAGGATCTGTTCCAACCCTGGGGTCTGATCTGATCTGATCTGATCTGAGTCCCCCTTTTCTGAGAATAATCAAGGAAGCAGCATGATTTAGGGGAAAGAACTGAGGCCTGGGAGTGAGAGGACCGGGGCACTAATCTTGGCTCTGCTACTTGTCTGCTGTGTGACCTTGGATGTCAGTTCACTTATCTGTGCCACGATTATCTCATCTGTAAAATGGAAATCAAATCCTCTTCCTCCAACCTCAGACTGTGAGCCCCACATGGAACAGGGCTGGTGTCCAGCCTGTTTATCTTGAGTCTATCCCAGTGCTTGGCACATAGTAAGTGCAAAACAAATACCCTAAAACAAATACCCTTAAAAACAAATACCCTAAAACAAATACCCTAAAAAACAAATACCCTAAAAAAATGGAGCACTGTGGAAGGGGAAAAGCTCTCAGACTGGAAATCAGTCACTCAGTCAGTCATATCTATTGAGCGCTTACTGTTTACAATCAATCAATCAATTAATCGTATTTATTGAGTGCTTACTGTGTGCAGAGCACTGTACTAAGCGCTTGGGAAGTACAAGTTGGCAACATATAGAGACGGTCCCTACCCAACAGTGGGCTCACAGTCTAGAGGGGGGAGACAGAGAACAAAACCAAACATATTAACAAAATAAAATAAATAGAATAGATATGTACAAGTAAAATAAATAGAGTAATAAATATGTACAAACATATATACATATATACAGGTGCTGTGGGGAAGGGAAGGAGGTAAGGCGGAGGGATGAAGAGGGGGAGGAGGGGGAGAGGAAGGAAGGGGCTCAGTCTGGGAAGGCCTCCTGGAGGAGGTGAGCTCTCAGTAGGGCCTTGAAGGGAGGAAGAGAGCTAGTTTGGCGGATGTGGGGAGGTAGGGCATTCCAGGCCAGGGGAATGACGTGGGCTGGGGGTCGACGGCAGGACAGGAGAGAACGAGGCACGGTGAGGAGATTAGTGGCAGAGGAGCAGAGGATGCCGGCTGGGCTGTAGAAGGAGTGAAGGGAGGTGAGGTAGGAGAGGGTGAGGTGAGGGAGAGCCTTGAAGCCAAGGGTGAGGAGTTTCTGCCTGATGTGTAGGTTGATTAGTAGCCACTGGAGATTTTTGAGGAGGGGAGTAACATGTCCAGAGCATTTCTGGACAAAGACAATCCGGGCAGCGGCGTGACGTATGGATTGAAGTGGGGAGAGACAAGAGGATGGGAGATCGGAGAGGAGGCTGATACAGTAGTCCAGACAGGATAGGATGAGAGCTTGAACGAGCAGGGTAGCGGTTTGGATGGAGAGGAAAGGGCAGATCTTGGCAATGCTGCGGAGCTGAGACCGACAAGATTTGGTGACGGCTTGAATGTGAGGGGTGAACGAGAGAACAGAGTCGAGGATGACACCAAAGTTGCGGGCTTGTGAGATGGAAAGGATGGTAGTGCCATCAACGGTGATGGGAAATTCAGGGAGAGGGCAGGGTTTGGGAGGGAAGACAAGGAGTTCAGTCTTGGACATGTTGAGTTTTAGGTGGCAGGCAGACATCCAGATGGAGATGTCCGGAAGGCAGGAGGAGATGCTAGCCTGGAGGGAGAACACTGTGTTAAGATCTTGGGAAAGTACAACACAACAATATTACAGACGCATTCCCTGCCCACAACAAGCTTGCAGTCTAGAGGGGGAGACATACATTAATGAAAATAAGACATTAAAATAACTAATTTTAATGTAAATCCCACTACCTCATGGAGTGATGGGGAGATCTTCTCCCCACCTCCCATGGCTGTCCAAGCTGGACTTCCAGTCCAGTCTCTGACAATACCTGAGAGCTTCCATTTAGTGGTATTCATTAACTTTTCATTCAGCCATATTTATTGAGTGCTTACTGTGTGCAGAGCACTGTACTAAGTGCTTGGGAAAGTACAACACAACAATAAACAGACACAAGCCCAAAAAGAGCTTACAGTCTAGAAAGGGGAGACAGACATCAATACAAATGAATAAATTGCAGATACGTACAAAAGTGCTCTGGGGCAGAGAAAGGGGAAGAAAAAAGGGGGCAAGTCAGGGCAATACAGAAGGGAGTGGGAGAATACGGAGGCGAGGTGCTAATCTGGGAAGGCTTCTTGGGGGAGATGTGCTTTTGATAAAACTTTGAAGAGGGGGAGAGTAGTTGACTCTTGGATTTGGGGAGGGAGGGTGTTCCAGGCCAGAGGCAGAACATGGACCAGGGTTGGTGGGGAGACAGGCGAGATGTAGGCACAGTGAGAAGGACAGCACTAGAGGATCGAAGTGTGTGGACTGGGTTGTAGAAGGAGAGTAGCGAGGGGACAAGGTAGTGGAGTGCTTTAAAGCCAACAGTGAGGAGTTTTTGTTTGGTGTCTCTCTCCACTCCAATCCATACTTCATGCTGCTGCCCGGATTATCTTTGTCCAGAAACGCTCTGGGCATATCACTCCCCTCCTCAGAAATCTCCAGTGGCTACCAATCAATCTGCGCATCAGGCAGAAACTCCTCACCCTCGGCTTCAAGGCTCTCCATCACCTCGCCCCCTCCTACCTCACCTCCCTTCTCTCCTTCTACAGCCCAGTCCGCACCCTCCGCTCCTCCACCGCTGATCTCCTCACCGTACCTCACTCTCGCCTGTCCCGCCATCGACCCCCGGCCCACGTCATCCCCCGGGCCTGGAATGCCCTCAATCTGCCCATCCGCCAAGCTAGCTCTCTTCCTCCCTTCAAGGCCCTCCTGAAAGCTCACCTCCTCCAGGAGGCCTTCCCAGACTGAGCCCCTTCCTTCCTCTCCCCCTCGTCCCCCTCTCCATCCCCCCATCTTACCTCCTTCCCTTCCCCACAGCACCTGTATATATGTATATATGTTTGTACATATTTTTTTACTCTATTTATTTATTTATTTATTTATTTTGTACATATCTATTCTATTTATTTTATTTTGTTAGTATGTTTGGTTTTGTTCTCTGTCTCCCCCTTGTAGACTGTGAGCCCACTGTTGGGTAGGGACTGTCTCTATATGTTGCCAATTTGTACTTCCCAAGCGCTTAGTACAGTGCTCTGCACATAGTAAGCGCTCAATAAATATGATTGATGATGATGATGATGATGATAGCCACTCAAGTTTTTTGAGGAGCGGGGTGACATATCTTCAACGTTTTTGGAGAAAAATGATATGGGCAGCAAAGTAAATGGACTTGAGTGGGAAGAGACAAGAGGCTGGGAGGTTAGCAAGCAGGCTGATGCAGTAATCCAGGTGGGATAGGATGAGTGATTGGATTAATGTGGTAGCAGTTTGGATGGAGAGGAAAGGGCCGATTATATCAATGTTGTGGAGGTGGGACCCACAGGATTTAGTGATAGACTGAATATGTGGGTTGAATGAGAGAGAGGAGTAAAGGAAGCAGCATGGCTTAGTTGCAAAAGCCCGGTCTTGGGAGTCACAGGTCGTGGTTTCTAATCACAGCTCTGCCACTTATCTGCTGTGTGACTTTGGGCAAGTCGCTTCACTTTTCCAGGCCTCAGTGACCTCATCTGTAAAATGGGGATTGAGACTGTGAGCCCCATGTGGGAAAACCTGATTACCTTGTGTCTACCCCAGTGCTTAGAACAGTGCCTGGCACATAGTAAACACTTAACAAATATCGTTATTATTATTTTTATTAATAAGGATAACGCCAAGGTTATGGGGTTGTGAGACAGGAAGGGTGGTGGCACCTTCTACAGTGATGGGAAAGTCAAGGGGAGGACAAGCTTTGGGAAGGAAGATAAGGTGTTCTGTTATGGACATGTGAAGTTTGAGGTGACAGGAAGACAACCAATGTCTTGAACACAGGAGGAAATGTGAGGCTGCAGAGAGGGAGAGAGGTCAGGGCTGGAGAAGTAGATTTGGGTATCATCTGCATAGAGGTGGTAGTTGAAGCCACGGGAGCATCTGAGTTCTCCAAGGGAGTGGGTGTAGATGGAGAATAGAAGGGAACCCAAAACAGAACCTTGAGAGACCCCCACAGTTAGGGGGTGGAAGGCAGAGTAGGAGCCCAAGGAAAGGCTGAGAATGAACGTCCAGAGAGATGAGGAGAACCAGGAGAGGACAGACTCCGTGAAGCCAAGGTTCAGTAATGTTTCCAGGAGAAGGGGGTGGTTCACAGTTTTGAATCCAGCTGAGAGGTGATCTCGTATCTACCCCATCACTTAGTACAGTGCTCAGCACATAATAAGTACTTAATGAAACACCACAACCAATGCTGTCCACGTCCTGTCTTACCTCTGGCCTCTCCATTTTTCTTCAGGTTCTGGAGGAAACAACGGTTCCCTGAGCTCTCCTCTCCCAAATGCCATTCCTAAGGCCTCTGGTCAGCAGCAGTAGGCTGCTCAAGACAAAACTATCAAGAGGTTCGAGAAGGATTTCGCTAAATTCATGGAAGAAAGATCCATAATAGGCTCCTCAAGAAAGACTAGCAATGGAGAGGGAAAATTAGGGGCAGCGCGGATATTCCCCTACAATCCCAGAGTATTATTATTACAGTATTTATAATGATTAATTGTAATAATAATAATTATTAGGGTATTTGTCAATCCCTTACTATGTGTCAAGCACTGTCCTAAGCTCTAAGGTTATACACAGTCCCCGTCCACATGGAGCTCACAATCTAAGTAGCAGGGGGAACACGTGTTGAATCTCCATTTTAAAGATGAGGAAACTGAAGCCCAGAAAAGTTAAATGAGTTGCCCAAGGTCACACAGCGGACAAATAGCTGAGCCAGGATTAAAACCCAGGTCCTCTGACTCTCAAGCCTGTGCTCTTTCCACTAGGCCACACTGCTTCTCATTTATCAAGTGTTTGTTTAAACTGTAAGCTCATTTTGGTCATGGAAAATGTCTACCAACTCTGTTTTATGGTAATCTCTCAAGCGCTTAGTAAACTGCTCTGCACATAGTAAGTGCTTGGTAAATACCAATAAGTGATTGATTAATGTCTGTGTTTCCCCACTCCTTCCTTCCAGACTCTAAACTCATTGTGAGCAGGGAATGTATCTACCAACTCTGTTGCATTGTACTCTCCCAAGCACTTAGTACAGTGCTTTGCACAAAGTATGTGCTCAGTAAATACCATTGATTGATTAAGCACTTGGATAGGTGCCTGGTAATCACATGAGATGATCCCTGATCCACACAGGGTTCCTAGTCAAAGAGGTAGGAAGGGACAACTTTTTATCCCCATTTTTCAGCTGAGGTAATTGAACTGAGAGATTAAGTGACTTGACAAAGGTTATACTGCATGTCAGTGACTGATCCAGGATTAGAACTCTGGTCTCCTGAGTTCCAGTCCCATGCTTCTAAGGCTCAAGCATTCCTGCCAAAGTGGGGAAGGCTGAGGAATGTCTGTTATTGAATAAATTTCTGATGGTTCAGGTCAGAGGAAACCTGGGCTGCTGCAAGCAATAGATCAATTAATCAAGCTATCAAATTTATTGAGTGCTTATTATGTGCAGAGCACTGTGTTAAGTGCTTGGGAGGGTACAACCTTCTCTGCCCCACAGCACTTGTGTATATTTTACACATTTATTATTCTATTTATTTTATTAATGATGTGCATATATCTATAATTCTATTTATCTATTTTGATGTTATTGATGTTATTGTTTTGTTTTGTTGTCTATCTCCCCCTTATAGACTGTGAGCCCACTGTTGGGTAGGGATTGTCTCTATCTGTTGCCGAATTGTACTTTCCAAGTGCTTGGTACAGTGCTATGCACCCAGTAAGGGCTCAATAAATATGAATGAATGAATGACTGAAAACAACACAACCAGCTTAGCAGGCACGTTCCCTACCCACAACAAGTTTATAGTCTAGAGGGGGAAACAGACAGACATAAGACATATCCTGCATGGTAGTGACCTACAGTTGTAGTCTGTGATTAAACTAAGACTTTTCTCTTCTCTCTCTCTCTCTCTCTCTCTCTCTCTCTCTCTCTCTCTCTTAATGTCGCTGTCTCACTTTTCCCTCCTCCTAGGTTGTTCTGCAGGAGACCTGTGTTCTGCATAAACTTGATTGATTGATTGACTGATAAACTGAAATTCCAAAGTGATGAATACCACTGAACTCTCCTTTGGGATCATGATTCTGCTCCAGTTCAACTTTGGGATCTCAGTGAGTATGTTCCACCTCCTATTTTATCTCCATATGCTCTCCATCACCCCAAGTTCTCCAGACTTGATTAATGTCCACTTGACTTTGGCCAACACCATCATCCTTTTCACTAGTGGGCTCCCAGATACCTTGTTGGCTTGAGGACCGAGGAATTTCCTGAACAATGGTAGGTGTAAAATTCTCATGTATTTGTATTGTGTGGCCCGAAGTCTGGCCATCTGCAACACCTGCCTCCTGAGCATGTTCCAGGCTGTCTCCATCAGCCCTGGGACCCCTCTGTGGGCCCGGCCGAAAGCCAGGTTACTCCAGTGTGTCATCCCCTCCTGCCTCCTGTCCTGGGGCCTCAGTCTGCTCATTGATTTTGATACGATGACACTTATGACAGGCCCCCCAAACAGCAGCAGTGTTCAACTCATGCAGGACCTCAAATATTGCTCCAAAGTCAGCGTCAATGTGGAAACCACCCTGTTCATTGCTGTCATGCCCTTATTCTGTGACCTCGTGTTTGTGGGACTCATGAGCATGGCCAGTGGGTATATGGTGTTTGTACTACACAGGCACCACCGGCAGGTCCATCACCTACCTCCACTCAACCAGACGGTCCCCTGGGGAGATGCCCGAGGTCAAGAGCATCGTGGCTTTGGTCACCCTTTACGTCCTTCTCTATGGAGGGTAGGCCATCATGCTGAGCATCATATTAAACATGAAAGAGAAGTCCCCTCTGCTGATTAACAGTCATTTAGCTTTTTTGCTCACTTTCTCAGCCATCAGTCCATTTCTGATGATTCACAGTGAGAGGAGGATGAAAAAACTCTGGGTGAGGTAATATCCTGTTTCCAACAAAGCAATCTCCTAGGACCCCTGAACAGCTTCCTGTACTCTCATTGAATTCCCCGGGATGGTCTGAGTTGGTGAAAGAAAGGGGTAATGGTGAGGGATGGAAAGCTTGCAGTACTAAAAGAACCAGATACCAGATAATGGCCTAAGAGATGCAAGCAGCATGGCCTAGTGGAAAGATCATTGGTCTGGGAGTCAGTGGACCTGGGTTCTAATCCTGACTCTGCCTTGAGTCTTCTGGGTGACCTTGGCCAAGTCACTTCCTTCTCTGGGCCTCAGTTCTCTCATTTGCAAAATGGGGATTCAATACCTGTCCTCCCTCCTACTTACACTGTAAGCCCCAGTTGGGACTTGGTGATCTACCCAAGTGCTTGGCATAGAGTAAGAGCTTAACAAATATTATTATTATTATTTATTATCATTATTATTACCACGTTGTATCCTTTACAGGAAGCAGGAGAAGGCAAAAGTATCTCTCCATCTCCCAGCTTACTACTACTGTTCAAACTACTTGAAGGGAGGGAAACTCACCTCTGTTTCCTCTTATGCCATCACTAAATCAATCAATCAATGGTATTTATTGAGTGCTTACTCTGTGCAGGGCCCTGTACTAAGCACGTGGGAGGCTACACTATAACATAGTTGGTAGACACAGTTCTTGCCCACAGCAAATTTACAGTCTAAATATTCAAACCTTCTCCACAGTAACTTTGTTTACAGAAACTCGCCAACATGAGGTATGACAAAAAAATAAAAGGAGTGTGCATGCATGTGTGTATATGTGTTTGTGTGTTCGTGTGTTTGTGTTTTTACCAAGATTTTGCCTGGTGCAACCCTGCCCTATGATGAAGGAAGCAATAATCGTCCACCCAAGCTGCCAGGCAGAAGACAGGACCCCAGACAAAGGTGCCCCTATGCGCACTGGGAGAGGGGCAAAGAGACTAAGCTCTTATTTCCTCTTCTCCAACTTCCTTCTGGGTCATCCTTGGGCTTGGATTTGTTCCCTTTTATTCACCCCACCTTCAACCCCACAGCACTTATGTACATTATTATTAAGTGCCAACGAGTCATTTCCGATTCACAGCTACTCCGTCGATATACTTTTTCCAGTACGTCCTGTCCTCTGCCATAATCCACAACCTTTCTAATGGTTCTTCCATTATCGTTGTTATGGTCTCTATCCATTTAGCTGCTGGTCTGCCTCTTCCACGTTTTCCCTGGACTTTCTTAGCATTAGCGGCTTCCTGACTGGGTGTCCAAATTATATTAATACTTTCAGGTATTCGCAAAAGCCTTCTCCAACACCACATTCCAAGAAAATTGATGTCCTTTCTATTCTGTTTTCACTGTCCAGCTTTCAAATCCATACACTGTCACTGGAAATACCATAGAGTTGACAATTTGTATTTTTGTGGCAATTGTATCAGCACATTTCATGACTTCTTCCAGGCTCCTCATAGCTAGTCCTCCTAACATTAATCTTTAGCATATTTCTTGGCTACTATTTCCTTTATTATTGATTATAGATCCCAGGAGAGAGAAATTGTTAACTATTTCAGTCATCTCTCCATCCACTACAAATGTGTTAAAACTTCCAGTTGTCGTGATGTTTGTTTTCTTGACGTCAAATATAGGCCCATCTTTTTGCTCTGTTCCTTAACTTTTAATAATAATCCCTTCAAGTCTTCTTCACTTTCTGCTAGGAGAGTTGTACCATCATCATAAGGAAGGTTGTTTATATCCCTTCCTCCAGTCTTTACTCCCTGTTCATCTTCATCCAATCCGACTTCTCTCATTGGGTATGTACATATCTTATGTGCATAGCCATAATTTATTTATTTATATTAACGTCTGTCTCCCCCTCTAGAGTGTAAGCTTGTTGTGAACATCTACCATTTCTGATAGGTTGTGCTCTCCCAAGCGCTTAGTACAGTGCTCTGCACACAATATGTGCTAAATAAATACTACTGATTGATTGATTGAATGAGAGCCCACTGCAGATCCTGGAGTGGGAAAGGGGCTCCAAGTCCCCGGGGTTTTTGATGTCGGTGGGGGAGGGCAATGGCCAGCTCAACACAAGAAAATCTTGGACCTCTGTTTGCCCTAGGGCTAACAGTCCCCTGCCCCCTATCCTCAGGCATCAGGCCCCGGGTTCCAGCACCCCTCCTTTCCCTCCTCCCTTGCCCCATGTATTCTAATCTCTCTGGGCACCTCCCTCCCTTCCCTCCTGCTCCCCAGCTCTCAGCTCTGTGGCAATGGGAACACAGGTGCTGACCCCATGCCCTCTGAAGTCCAGCAAGTGTCTAGCCCCGGGAACTTGCCTCCACCCAGCACTCTATCCAGCACTTGAGAAGCAGCCTGGTCTGGCAGAAAGAGTCAGTCAGTCATATTTATTGAGTGCTTACTGTGCATGCAGAGCACTATACTAAGGCCTTGGGAGAGTACAATACAAGGAAAGAGCAAGGGCCTGTGAGTCAGGGGACCTGGCTTCTAATCCCAGCTCTTCCACCTGTCTGCTGGTGACTTTGGGCAAGTCACTTCACTTCTCTAGGCCTCATCTGCAAAATGGGGGATTTAATACCTGTTCCCCCTCCTGCTTTGGCTGTGAGCCCCACGTGGGAAATGATCATCTTGTATCTACCCCAGTGCTTGGTATTATTATTATTATTGTTGTTATTAATAATTATGATAATGTTTAGCTGCTTACTTTATACCAAGCACTGGGGTAGATACTATGCTTACTATGTACCAAGCACTTTTCTAAGTGCTGGGATAGACACAAGGTAATCAGGTTGTCCCACCTGGGGTTCACAGTCTTCTTCCCCATTTTACAGATGAGGGAACTGAGGCACAGAGAAGTTAAGTGACTTGCCCAAAGTCATACAGCTGATAAGAGACAGAGCCGGGATTAGAACCCACAATCTCTGACTCCCAAGCCTGTGCTCTTTCCACTAAGCCACGTGGCTTCTCAACCCCAGCTGTGTGACAGCAGCAAATTTACAATGGCAGGTCCTGAATGCCCCTGCAGACTTGGATGGTAGCAACCAATGATTGGCTGTGGGGACAGATGGACGGCCCATTCTCCAATGAAAGACCAATGGGAGGTTTCGCCCCAGTGTGACTCTGTGGGACAGAATATACAAATGATCAAAGTGAAAAAAGCCCAGATCTGCAGGCATCACGTTGTCAGAGTCCAGACTTGTGGGCTTTGCTGTAACCTCAAGGACAGAGTGAGAATAAAGTACTTGGACTCGAATGAGCTGCTGTTGAAATGATTTTCATGATATCCCTCTCCAGGGCCAGGGAGTAGTAATAGTAGTAGTGGTGGTAGTAGTAGTAGTAGTAGTAGTAGTAGTAGTAGTAGTAGTAGTAGTAGTAGTAGATGTGTGTGTGTGTGTGTGTGTGTGTGTGTGTGTGTGTGTGTGTGCCTCCCTCTCCCTAACAGTTTCCAAAGTAAATTACACTCCCATGATACAGCCTCTTTATCCTTACTGGGAGACTTAAAAAATGGTATTTGCTAAGCACTTATTAGGTGACAAGCACTGAACTATGCACTGGGGTAAATGCCAGCTAATCAGGTTGGGCACAGTCTTTTTCCCATGTGGGGCTCACACTCTTAATCCCCATTTTATAGATGAGGCCACCAAGGCACAGAGAAATGAAGTGACTTACCCAGGGTCACACAGCAGACATGGCAGGGATGTCTCTTACATTTTAAGACAGACCCAATGTCTCTGACTCCACCCTTTGCATCTTATAAAAACACTTGTATCTACTTTTCTTCTCTCCCTGACCATTATCTTCAAACCCATCAGTTTCCTCACCTATCAAATGGATGTTCAATCAATCAATCAATCCATGGTATTTATTGAGCATTTACTGTGTGCAGATCATTGTTCTAAACACTTGGGATTAAAAACCTGTTCTCCCTCCTACTTAGACTGTGAACCACCTGCGGGACAGGAACTATGTTTGACCTGATTGTATTATTTTTATTCCACCATTTAACGTAGTGCTTGGCACATTGTAAACACTTAACAAATGCTCCATCCACTAACCTGAGTGGAGTCCACTGCATCTCTGGACTGTTAGCTCCCTGTGTGTAGGAAATGTGCCAACTCTTTTCTACTGTGCTCTCTCAAGTACTTAGTACAGTGCTCTGCCCACAGTAAGTGCTCACTAAATACCATTGATTAAGTGAATGATTGATAAATCACTCTTTACCTCCTTCTTGACTATAAATTTCTCTCTAGATTACAAACCTGCTGTTGGTGGGGAAGCAGCTACCAAACCTGTTATATTGTACTCTCCCCAGTGTTTAGTACAGTGCTCTGTGCACAGTAAACACCTAATAAATAGTATTCACTAATTGATAAATTGTTCTCTACCACCTTCTAAACTGTAAGCTCCTCTCTGTAAGCTTGTTGTAGGTATGGAACATATCTACAAACTCGAGAAGCAGTGTGGCCTAGTGGAAAGATCATGGGCCTGAGATTCACCAGTTCCTGGGTTCTAATCCCGGCTCTGCCACTTGTCTGCTGTGTGACCTTGGGCGAGTCACTTCACTTCTCTGTGTCTCAGTTATCTCGATCTGTAAAATGGGGATTAGAGTGTGAGCTCCATGTGGGATGGGACTGTGTCCAACCTGATTAACTTGTATCTACCCCAGCACTTAGAACAGTGCTTGGCATATAGTAAATGCTCAACAAGTATCATAAATATCATCAATGTTCTCTGGGCCTCAGTTACCTCATCTGCAAAATAGAGATTGAGACTGTGAGCCCCATTGTTGGACAGGGACCGTGTCCAATCCGATTTGCTTGTATCCACCCCAGTGCTTAGTACAGTGCCTGGCACATAGTAAGTGCTTAACAAATACCGTTATTATTGTTATTATTGTTATTATTTCTGTAGTCTTCTAAATATTTAGTACAGTGTGCTGCACACAGTAAGTCCTCGATAAATGTCATCGATTGATTGATTACAACAATTTCCACCAGCCTGGAAGACTCATGTGATTTCACTGCCACAGTCTTTGTGTACCACCTTTTCTTGTCTTTAAATATCACTGAAGAAGTGGTAAGGACATATAGATGCTAATAATTGTGGTATTTATTAAGCACTTACTATGTGCCAAATACTGTAATAACCATTGGGGTAGATAGAAAATAATCAAGTTGGACTCCGTCCCTGTTCCACATGGGGCTCACAATCTAAATAGGAGGGGGGACATTTTACAGTTGAGGAAAATGAGGCACAAAGAAGTGAAGTAACTTCTCCAACGTCACACAACAGTCAAGTAAAGGAGGGGGGAGTGGAACTCACATTCTTTAACTCCCAGGCTCATGTTCTTTCCACTAAGCCAGGCTGCTCCTCTGATGGATAAATTACCTGGATGATTCTAGAGAGTTCTGTGAACTCATTATGTCCCAGTTCTAAAGGTACTGGGGAAGCAGTTCCAGAGATTTTCCAACCAAAGTGTCTGTCAGGGCAGATTAAAATTCAGAACATTCTTTCATACCCATGCTAATCGCCCCCGAAGAAGGGAAGAGACAAGAAAAGCAGATGATATAAACGCTCTCTCAACCTCGTTATATCAGAAGTTGACTTGTGATTTTTCAGTTACCATGAAGGATGGAGGAGGGTAAGATGATTTAGGTTTTCAGGGTAATAATAATAATAATAATAATAGCATTAGTTGAGCACTTATTATGTGCCAAGCACTGTTCTAAGCTTTAGGGGAGATACAAGTTTATCAGACTGTCCCACGTGGGGCTTACAGTCTTAATCCCCATTTTGCAGATGAGGTAACTGAGTCACAGAGAAATTAAGTGACTTGCCCAAAGTCACGAAGCTGACAAAGTGGAGGATCCAGGATTATAACCCATGACCTCTGACTCCCCAGCCCGTGCTCTTTCCACTAAGCCACGCTGCTTCATTCAATCAATCAATCATATTTACTGAGCTCTTACTGTGTGCAGAACACTGTATTAAATGAATGGGAGAGGACAATATAACAGAGTTGGTAGACCTGTTCTTGGTCACAACGATATTGCAGTCAATCAATCAATCAATCAATCAATCAATCAATCATATTTATTGAGTGCTTATTGTGCGCAGAGCACTGTACTAGGTGCTTGGGAAGTACAAGTTGACAACATATAGAGACGGTCCCTACCCAAGAGTGGGCTCACAGTATAGAAGGGGGAGACAGAGAACAAAACAAAACATATTAACAAAATAAAATAAATATAGAATAGAATAGATATGTACAAGTAAAATAAATAAATAAATAGAGTAATAAGTATGTACAAACATATATACATATATACAGGTGCTGTGGGGAAGGGAAGGAGGTAAGGCGGGGGGATGGAGAAGGGGAGGGGGGGAGAGGAAGGAAGGGGCTCAGTCTGGGAAGGCCTACGGAGGAGGTGAGCTCTCAGTAGGGCCTTGAAGGGAAGGCCTAGTTTGGCGGATGTGGGGAGGGAGGGCATTCCAGACCAGGGGGATGACGTGGGCCGGGGGTCGATGGCGGGACAGGCAAGAACGAGGTACGGTGAGGAGATTAGAGGCAGAGGAGTGGAGGGTGCAGGCTGGGCTGTAGAAGGATAGAAGGAAGGTGAGGTAGGAGGGGGCGAGGTGGTGGAGAGCCTTGAAGCCAAGGGTGAGGAGTTTCTGCCTGATGCATAGGTTGATTGGTAGCCACTGGAGATTTTTGAGGAGGGGAGTAACATGCCCAGAGCGTTTCTGGACAAAGACAATCCGGGCAGCGGCATGAAGTATGGATTGAAGTGGGGAGAAACAAGAGGATGGGAGATCGGAGAGGAGGCTGATACAGTAGTCCGGACGGGATAGGATGAGAGCTTGAACGAGCAGCGTAGCAGTTCGGATGGAGAGGAAAGGGCGGATCTTGGCAATGTTGTGGAGCTGAGACCAGCAGGTTTTGGTGACGGCTTGGATGTGAGGGGTGAACGAGAGAGCGGAGTCGAGGATGACACCAAGGTTGTGGGCTTGTGAGACGGGAAGGATGGTAGTGCCATCAACGGTGATGGGAAATTCAGGGAGAGGGCAGGGTTTGGGAGGGAAAACAAGGAGTTCAGTCTTGGACATGTTGAGTTTCAGGTGGTGGGTAGACATCCAGATTGAGATGTCCTGAAGGCAGGAGGAGATGCGAGCCTGGAGGGAGGGGGAGAGAGAGGGGCAGAGATGTAGATTTGGTTGTCATCAGCATAGAGATGATAGTTGAAGCCATGGGAGCGAATGAGGTCACCAAGGGAGTGAGTGTAGCTCGAGAACAGAAGGGGACCAAGAACTGAAACTTGAGGAACCCCCACGGTAAGGGGATAGGAGGGGGAGGAGGAGCCTGCAAAAGAGACTGAGAATGAACGACCGGAGAGATAAGAGGAGAACCAGGAGAGGACGGAGTCTGTGAAGCCAAGGTTGGAAAGCGTGTTGAGGAGAAGGGGGTGGTCCACAGTGTTGAAGGCAGCTGAGAGGTCGAGGAGGATTAGGATAGAGTATGAGCCGTTGGATCTGGCAAGCAGAAGGTTATTGGTGACCTTTGAGAGGGCAGTTTCCATGGAATGTAGGGGACGGAAGCCAGACGGGAGGGGGTCGAGGAGAGAGTTGGTGTTGAGGAATTAGAGGCAGTGTGTGTAGACGACTCGTTCAAGGAGTTTGGAAAGGAATGGTAGGAGGGAGATGAGGAGATAACTAGAAGGTGAAGTGGGGTCAAGAGTGGGTTTTCTTCGGATGGGAGAGACATGGGCATGTTTGAAGGCAGAGGGGAAGGAACCAGTGGAGGGTGAGCAGTTGAAGATGGAAGTTAAGGAGGGGAGAAGGGCTGGAGTGAGAGATTTCATGAGATGAGAGGGAATGGGATCAGAAGCACAGGTGGCCGGAGTAGCACTTGAGAGGAGGGAGGAGAGCTCCTCTGAGGATACTGCTGGGAAGGATGGGAGAGTAGCAGAGAGTGTTGAGAGCCAGGAGGTTGGAGAAGGGGAGGGGGAAGGGACTTTGGGGAGGTCAGACCTGATGGATTTAATTTTATTAATGAAGTAGGAGGCCAGATCTTTGGGGGTGAGGGAAGGAGGAGGGGGAGGAACCGGGAGCCTGAGAAGGGAGTTGAATGTACGGAAGAGCTGGCGGGGGCGATGGGCATGGGTGTCAATAAGGGAGGAGAAATAGTTTTGTCTGGCAGAAGAGAGGGCTGAGTTAAGGCAGGAAAGGATAAACTTGAAGTGAACGAGGTTGGCATGGTGTTTAGACTTTCGCCAGCAGCGTTAGGCAGCTCGAGCATAAGAGAGAAGGAGGCCGACAGTGGCAGTAATCCAGGGCTGTGCGTTAGTGGTACGAAAGCGGCGAAGGGAAAGGAGAGCGAGCGAGTCCAGCTGAGTAGAAAGGGAAGAGTTGAGAGTAGTAATCTGATCATCAAGATTAGGTAGAGAGGAGAGGGAGGCGAGGTGGGGTGTGAGACGCTCAGAAAGATGGATGGGGTCAAGAGAGCAGAGATCTGTGAGGTAGTAATGTGGATTTACAGGAGTGTGAGTGAGGAGACAGGTGAGAAGATTATGATCAGAGAGAAGGATTTCAGAGTTAGTGAGGGTGGACACAGTGCAGCCGTAGGAGATGATGAGGTCGAGAGTATGACCAAGTTGGTGAGTGGGAGAGGTGGGGTGGAGCAAGAGGTTGGCAGCGTCAAGGAGAAATAGAAGACGGATGGCAGAGGAGTCCCCAGGGATATCCATGTGGATGTTAAAGTCTCCGAGGATTAGAGTGGGCATGGAAAAGGAGAGAAGGAAGGTGAGGAAGGGGTCAAAGTCGTTGAAGAAGTTGGAGGTGGGGCCGGGGGGGCGGATCTACCGGCTACAAGAATCTGAAGGGGGTGGTAGAGGTGAATAATGTGGGCTTCAAAGGAAGAGAAGGAAAGGGAAGGGGGAGGAAGGATAGTGCGAAAGTGACATTGGGGGGCGAGAAGGAAACCGACACCTCCTCCTTTTCCGGTGAGTCTGGGGCAGTGGGAGAAGAAGAGGCCTCCACTGGAGCTAGCAGCAGAAGAGACTGTGTCGTCCAGAGACAGCCATGTTTCAGTTAGGGCGAGGAGGAGTAGAGAGCTGGAAAGGATCAGGTCTAGGATGAAAGCGATCTTACTTATAACGGAGCAGGGGTTCCAGAGGCCACACTTGGCAGTAGCTGTCGAGGGGGTGGGGGGGGTGGGGAGGGTTTGGATTGGGATGAGTTGGTGGGGGCCTAGGTGGGGAGAGTGGGAAGAGAGGTGGTGATGGGAAAGGAAAACTGGGATGGGGTGGGGGTGGGAGAAGGGGAGGGAGGGGGCTGGGAGGGAGGAGTGGAGGATTGGCGCTGGTACAGAGGGATCCTTGGTAGGGGGTGAGGGGGAGTGGTCTTGGTGGGGGAGAGAGAGGGAAAAAGCTGGGTGGGAGAGGGGAAGGGGAAGTTGAGGAATGGGAATTGCAGTTGGGAGCAAGGGAATTGAAAATTCATGGTGAGGTCAGCAGGGTGAGTGACAGTAGAGCGGGAGGTTAACAATTGAGATGCAGAAGCGATAAAACAGTAGCAATGATATAAATAGGCGATGGCATCACAGGGGGTAGTTAACGATTAACATGCTGTAGCAATAATAAAATTGGCAGATAATGATGTCACAGAGAGCAGAAACAAACTATTATGTGCTGGAGTAGGGTGGACCTGTTAAGGGGGGTCAGGGAGCAGAGATACCTGGGGAGAGGAGTGAACAGCCAAATAGCATGGGAGGACTGAGTAGGTGCGAATGAGGTTGTCGTTAATGTAACTTGGTGATAACAAGGGCCATTTTCCCGGGTGTGGGGGAGAGAGTCAGTCAGGTCCGGACCTGGAAGGGGGGTATGGGGGGCACTTTAAGGAAGGTCGCTTAAGTGGGAGGGGGTGGAAGCAGGGGGCATTTATAGGGGCGCTTTGAGGAGAGGATCCTTCCGGGAGCAGCGGGGGCCACGCGGTGTGATGGCGGGCGGGCCTCTCAGGAACGGAGTCCCGAGCATCTATGGCGGCGCTCCAAGGAGAGGATCCTTCTGGGAGCAGCAGCAGTCTAGAGGGGGAGAGGAAGATATGAATATAAATAAACTGTGGACATGTACACAAGTGTTGTGGGACTGAGGGAGGGGTGAATAAAAGCAGAAAATCCAAGGACAAGGAGGAGGAAGAAGGGAGTGGGAGAAGAGGAAATGAGGGCTTTAGATGGAAAAATCCTCTTGTAGATGTGCTTTTAATAAGGCTTTGAAGATGGGGAAAGTGATTGTCCATCAGAATGAAGAGGGAGACATTCCAGGACAGAGGCAGGAAGTGGGAAAGAGGTAGGTGAAGAGATTAACAAGATCTCAGGTATGGTGAGTAAGTTGGCATTAGAGGAGCGAATTGTGTGGGTTGGGTTGTAGTAAGAGAGCAGCGAGATGAGGTAGGAGGGGTGAGCTGATTGAGTGCTGTAAAGCTAATGGTAAAGAATTTCTGTTTGATGTGGAGGTGGATTCATTCATTCAATTGTATTTATTGAACACTAACTGTGTGCCGAGCATTGTACTAAGCGCTTGGGAAGTACAAGTCGGCAACATATAGAGATGGTCCCTACCCAACAATGGGCTCAAAGTCTAGAAAGTGGATGGGCAACTGTGGCTTTTTAGTATAAATCTTTTATATCGTCCTTAAGTGCTTACTCTGTGCCAAGGGAGCATATTCAACCTGTTTTGCTTGTATCTACCCCAGCGCTTAGTACAATACCTGTATCTTGCACATGGTAAGCTCTTAACAAATACCATAGTTATTATTATTAGTTGGCAGATATGTTTCCTGATCACAGTGCACCTTACAGCTCAGGTCTTCCCTTGCCCCTTTCTGTGGCCATGTCTCCTGGGGTCACGGGTCCACGATAACAATGGCCAAGGAAAATCCCGTTTCTGCTCCCACTCAGTCCTCCCTTGAAGCACCACAGCCAGAACAATGACCCACCCTCTTGTGGTGGCCGGGGTCCGCAAGACTTCCTCTCCGTACCAGCAGCCACACTGGTGGTGAAGGCTGCAGCAACACAGCAACCAAGGTAAACTCGTTGTCGGTAGGGAATGTTGAATGTTAGATTGGACTCTCCCAAGTGCTTAGTACAGTGCTCTGCACGTAGTAAGTGCTCAATAAATACGATTGACTGAATTAAATGAATGAATAAATAAAAGGAGTACTCTGTCTATATCTCTGCCCCCATATCTCTCTTCCAGTCTCCTCCCTCTCTCTCATATTACCTGTCTTCTCCCCATTTCCTTCCAACAAGACTCTCACCCTCCCACCCAACAGGCTTAGTGCCTCAGACTCAGATGAACCCATCCATTTAAACCTGTGACCCCTCCCTCCTCTCAGAGAGTGGAGTGGGCTGATTATGGTGGAAACATCTGAGGACATGTGGTGTGGGGAGGGGCTATGAAGATCTTTTCTTTAGAACTAATGATGATGAGGATGATAATGATGATGGCATTTGTTATTCTAAGTGCAGGATAGATACGAGCTAATCAGGTTGGACACAGGACCTGTCCCACATGGGGCTCACAGTCTTAATCGCTATTTTACAGTTGAGGGAACTGAGGTACAGATAAGTGAAATGATTTGCCCAAGGTCACAGAGCAGACCCGTGGAGAAGTCACGATTAGTACCCAGATCCTTTTGACACCCAGGCCTGGGCTTTATCCACTAGGCCAGGCTGCTTCTCTATCAATCAGTCAAACAAGTAATGAATCAATCAGTCTTATTTATTGAGCATCATCATCATCATCATCATCAATCGTATTTATTGAGAGCTTACTATGTGCACAGCACTGTACTAAGCGCTTGGGAAGTACAAATTGGCAACATATAGAGACAGTCCCTACCCAACAGTGGGCTCACAGTCTAAAAGGGGGAGACAGAGAACAAAACCAAACATACTAACAAAATAAAATAAATAGAATAGATATGTACAAGTAAAATAAATAAATAAACAGAGTAATAAATATGTACAAACATATATACATATATACAGGTGCTGTGGGGAAGGGAAGGAGGTAAGATGGGGGGGATGGAGAGGGGGACGAGGGGGAGAGGAAGGAAGGGGCTCAGTCTGGGAAGGCCTCCTGGAGGAGGTGAGCTCTCAGTAGGGCCTTGAAGGGAGGAAGAGAGCTAGCTTGGCGGATGGGCAGAGGGAGAGCATTCCAGGCCCGGGGATGACGTGGGCCGGGGGTCGATGGTGGGACAGGCGAGAATGAGGTACGGTGAGGAGATTAGCGGTAGAGGAGCGGAGGATGCGGGCTGGGCATGGGCTGGCATGATAGCTTCAAGTTGGCCACTGGCACTGCAATCTCCTTGTTGTTGTGGTTGCGAGCCACCACCTCCACCACGTTACACTCGTCCGTGGCACCTTCCACAAGGCACAGCATGGTGAGCGCCAGGACGTGCTCCGCGTCGTCCTCCTCTTCCACCTTGAAGGTGAAGGACCTCGTGTCGCCCTTGAGCTCGCAGCCGAAGACGAAGCTGTCCATGGTGACCGGCGCCGGGCCGCGCGTCCCGCCGCTCCCCGCTGCTCGACACCGGGACTCGGAATCCAGGAACAGAGCGGCGGCTGAGGAGGCGGCGGCAGCCATGTTGCCACAGAACCACAAGCCAAGCTCCTCCTTCTCCGCGCGAGATGCACTTACTGCATGCAGAGCCCTGTGTCTAGTCCTCAGTGAATACAACAGAGCACGTGCCATAAAGACCCTTTCTTTAGAACTAATCCATCAATCATATTTTGAGCACTTGCTGTGTGCAGAACACTGTGCAAAGCCCCTGGAAGAGTACAATGCAACAGCGTTCATTGACATGTTTCTCGAGGGATTGTCTCTCTTTATTGGTGAATTATACTTTCCAAGCGCTTAGTACGGTTCTCCACACACAGTAAGTACTCAGTAAATATGATTGAATGAATGAATGAGTGACCTCAAGGAGGAGAGGGGAGACAGACATTAATATAAATAAATTACGTATATGTACATAAATGCTAAAGGGCTGAGGTTAGGGTGAAAAAGGGAAGCAAATCCAAGTGCGATCAATCAATCAATCGTATTTATTGAGCGCTTACTGTGTGCAGAGCACTGTACTAAGCGCTTGGGAAGTACAAGTTGGCAACACATAGAGACAGTCCCTACCCAACAGTGGGCTCACAGTCTAGAAGTGCAAGGGTGATGTAGAAGGGTGATGGAGAAGAGGAAATGAGGGCTTAGTCAGGGAAGACATCTTGGAGGAGACTTGCTGCTAATGAGGCTTTGAAGGACAGGATGGTGATTGTCAGATATGAAGAGGGAGGGCATTCCAGGCCAGAGGCGAAAGGCCAGCGGTGAGACAGATGAGATCGAGTTATAGCGAGTAGGTTTGCACTAGAGGAAAGTAAATCCCTAATTGTGCCCTCAGTTACCTCATCTGTAAAATGAGGATTAAGACTGTGAGTCCCATGTGGGACAGGGACTGTGTCCAACCTGATTTACTTGTATCCACCCCAGAGCTTAGAATAGTGCTTGAACAGAGGAAGCACTTGATAAATACCACAGTTATTATTATCATTATTATCTCCCCCTCTAGACTGTAGGCTCGTTGTGGGCAGTGAACATGTCTATCAATTCTGTTATATTGTAGTCTCCCAAGCAGTTAGTAAAGTCTTCTGGACTGTGAGCTCATTATGGGTAGGGAGCATGTCTGCTAATTCTCTTGCATTGTACTCTCCCAAGTGCTTAGTGCAGTGCTCTGCACATAGTAAGTGCTCAATAAATACCATTCATTAGTTGATTGATTGCTTTGCTTGTAGTAAGCACTCAGTAAAGACCACTGATTGATGGATCTGCTCACAAGCCACAGGTGCAGCTGTAAGTTTTGCTTTGGGACTTTTACTGCAGAGAGGATTAATTGAAAGTTCCCACAGTGTGTGAAATGAGTCCCTTGGTCAATATTGGATTGTTAGAGGGGCCTTTTGAGAGTTGTCCTATTTTATCACTGTAAGCTCACTGTAGGCAGGGAATGTGTCTACCAACTCTGTTGTATTGTTATTTTGTACTCTCCTAAGCACTTAGTACAGTGCTCTGCACACAGCAAGCACTCAATAAATATGATGGATTGATTGATACAGTGCAGAGCACTGTACTAAGCGCTTGGGAAGTACAAGTCGGCAACATATACAGATGGTCCTTACCCAACAATGGGCTCATAGTCTAGAAGGGGGAGACAGACAACAAAACAAAGCATGTGGACAGGTGTCAAGTCACCAGAATACATAAAAATAAAGCTAGATACACATCATTAACAAAATAAATAGAATAGTAAATGTGTACAAGTAAAATAAATAGAGTAATAAATCTGTACAAACATATATACAGGTGCTGTGGGGGAATGGGGAGGAGGAGAGGAAAAAGGGGACTCAGTCTGGGAAGGCCTCCTGGAGGAGGTGAGCTCTCAGTAGGGGTTTGAAGGGAAGAAGAGAACTACCTTGGCAGATGGGCTGGGGGAAGGTATTCCAGGCTAGGGGAAGGACGCGGGCCTGGTGTGGATGGCGGGACAGGCGAGAACGAGGTACAGTGAGGAGGTTAGTGGCAGAGGAGCGGAGGGTGCGGGATGGGCTGTAGAAGAAGAGAAGGGAGGTGAGGTAGGAGGGGTCGAGGTGATGGAGAGCTTTGAAGCCGACAGTGAGGAGTTTTTGCTTGATTCGTAGGTTGACAGGCAGCCCCTGGAGATTTTTAAGGAGGGGAGTAACATGCCCAGAGCATTTCTGTACGAACATAATCCGGGCAGCAGAGTGAAATATAGACTGAAGCGGGGAGATACAGGAGTATGGGAGATCAGAGAGGAGGCTGATGCAGTATTCCAGTCGGGATAGGATGAGAGATTGAACCAGCAAGGTAGCAGTTTGGATGGAGAGTAAAGGGCAGATCTTGGTGATTTTGTGGAGGTGAGACTGACAGGTTTTGGTGACGGATTGGATATGTGGGGTGAACGAGAGAGCGGAATCGAGGATGACACCAAGTTTGCAGTCTTGTGTGATGGGAAGGATGGTAGTGCCATCTACAGTGATGGGAAAGTCAGGGAGATGATAGGGTTTGGGAGGGAAGATAAGGAGTTCAGTCTTGGACATACTGAGTTTCAGATGGCGAGCAGACATCCAGATGGAGATGTCATGAAAGCAGGAGGAGACACGAGCCTGGAGGGAGGGAGAGAGCAGGGGCAGAGGTAGATTTGGGTGTCATCAGCGTAGAGATGATAGTTGAAGCTGTGGGAGCGAATGAGTTCACCAAGGGAGTGAGTGTAGTAGAGAACAGAAGAGGACCCAAAACTGACCCTTGAGGAACCCCTACAGTAAGGGGATGGGAGGGGGAGGAGGAGCCCGCAAAGGAGACTGAGAATGAATGGCCAGAGAGATGAGGAGAACCAGGAGAGGATGGAGTCTGTGAAGCCAAGGTTGGATAGCGAAATCTCTTGAGTACTTCTAAATTTCTAATCATCCCACATTTTATCACTCAGTTTCAATTTCAGCCTTCCTGTGCCCCCTAAGCACTTACCTGTGCACACCCCCTCTTTCACTTATGGACATATCTTTACATTGTATTACTTTGTCCTTCCTGGAATTTATTTAATCAACTAATTCTCCTTTTTTAAATGGTATTTGTTAAGCTAAGTATTGTACTAAGCACTGGGGTGAATGCAAGCTAATCAGTTTGGACACAGTCCATGTCCCACATGGGGCTCACAATCTTAAACCTCATTTCTAGATGAGGTACCTGAGGAACAGAGAACTGAAGTGACTTGCCCAAGGTCACACAGCTGACATGTGGTGGAACCAGGATCAGAACCCAGATCCTTCTGACTCCCAGGCCCATGCTCATTCCACAAGGCCATGCTGCGCTTCTTGTCAAATTGTAAGCTTCTGGAGAGAAGGGATCATATTATCAGCTCTGTTGTGTTCTTCCAAGCACTTAGTACAGAGCCTATACATGCTACACATTTGATAAATATTATTGACAGTTTGGTGTACAAATACAAAATAAAATTTTTTGATATATATAATAGTTCAAAGAACTCTCTTTCTCCCCTTCTCAGGGTGTTTGGCAGGCAGCCGCAGACTGTAAGCTCCTTGTGGGCAAGGAACGTGTCTACCGACTCTGTTCTATTATTCTGTCCCAAGTGCTTAGTACAGTGCCCTGCCCACAGTAGGTGCTCAATAAATATCAGTGATTGATAGATACATTTATATCTATGTTCCCCCTGTAGACTGTAAGTTTTTTGTGGACAGGGAACGCGTCTAGCAACTCCGCTGTACTGTACTCTTCAAAGTGCTTAGTATAGTGCTCTGCCTGCAATAACTGCTCAAAAATACCATTGACTGATTGAGACTTCATCATCATCAATCGTATTTATTGAGCGCTTACTGTATGCAGAGCACTGTACTAAGCGCTTGGGAAGTACAAGTTGGCAACATATAGAGACAGTCCCTACCCAACAGTGGGCTCACAGTCTAAAAGGGGGAGACAGAGAACAAAACCAAACATACTAACAAAATAAAATAAATAGAATAGATATGTACAAGTAAAATAAATGAATAAATAAATAGAGTAACAAATATGTACAAACATATATACATATATACAGGTGCTGTGGGGAAGGGAAGGAGGTAAGATGGGGGGTGGAGAGTGGGACGAGGGGGAGAGGAAGGAAGGGGCTCAGTCTGGGAAGGCCTCCTGGAGGAGGTGAGCTCTCAGTAGGGCCTTGAAGGGAGGAAGAGAGCTAGCTTGGCGGATGGGCAGAGGGAGGGCATTCCAGGCCCAGGGGATGACGTGGGCCGGGGGTCGATGGTGAGACAGGCGAGAACGAGGTACGGTGAGGAGATCAGCGGCAGAGGAGCGGAGGGTGTGGGGTGGGCTGTAGAAGGAGAGAAGGGAGGTGAGGTAGGAGGGGGCGAGGTGATGGAGAGCCTTGAAGCCGAGGGTGAGGAATTTCTGCCTGATGCGCAGATTGATTGGTAGCCACTGGAGATTTTTGAGGAGGGGAGTAACATGCCCAGAGCGTTTCTGGACAAAGACAATCTGGGCAACAGCATGAAGTATGGATTGAAGTGGGGAGAGACACGAGGATGGGAGATCAGAGAGAAGGCTGATTCAGTAGTCCAGACGGGATAGGATGAGAGCTTGAACAAGAAGGGTAGCGGTGTGGATGTAGAGGAAAGGGCGGATCTTGGTGATGTTGTGGAGCTGAGACCGGCAGGTTTTGGTGACGGCTTGGATGTGAGGGGTGAACGAGAGAGCGGCGTCGAGGATGACACCAAGGTTGCGGGCTTGTGAGACAGGAAGGATGGTAGTGCCGTCAACAGAGATGGGAAAGTCAGGGAGAGGGCAGGGTTTGGGAGGGAAGACAAGGAGTTCAGTCTTGGACATGTTGAGTTTTAGGTGGCGGGCAGACATCCAGATGGAGATGTCGTGAAGGCAGGAGGTGATGCGAGCCTGGAGAGAGGGGGAGAGAGCAGGGGCAGAGATGTAGATCTTGGTGTCATCAGCATAGAGATGATAGTTGAAGCCGTGGGAGCGAATGAGGTCACCAAGGGAGTGCGTGTAGATCGAGAACAGAAGGGGACCAAGCACTGAACCTTGGGGAACCCCCACAGCAAGGGGATGGGAGGGGGAGGAGGATCCTGCAAAAGAGACTGAGAATGAACAACCGGAGAGATAAGAGGAGAACCAGGAGAGGATGGAGTCTGTGAAGCCAAGGTCAGATAGCGTGTTGAGGAGAAGGGGGTGGTCCACAGTGTCGAAGGCAGCTGAGAGGTCGAGGAGGATTAGTATAGAGTATGAGCCGTTGGATTTTGCAAGCAGGAGGTCATTGGTGACCGTTGAGAGGGCAGTTTCCGTGGAATGTAGGGGACGGAAGCCAGACTGGAGGGGGTCGAGGGGAGTGTTCTCCCTTCAAGGCCCTGCTGAGAGCTCACCTCCTCCAGGAGGCCTTCCCAGACTGAGCCCCTTCCTTCCTCCCCCCCTCGTCCCCCTCTCCATCCTCCCCATCTTACCTCCTTCCCTTCCCCACAGCACCTGTATATATGTATATATGTTTTTACATATTTATTACTCTATTTATTTTATTTGTACATATCTATTCTATTTATTTTATTTGGTTAGTATGTTTGGTTTTGTTCTCTGTCTCCCCCTTTTAGACCGTGAGCCCACTGTTGGGTAGGGACTGTCTCTATATGTTGCCAATTTGTACTTCCCAAGCGCTTAGTACAGTGCTCTGCACATAGCAAGTGCTCAATAAATACGATTGATGATGATGATGATGAGTGTTGCTGTTGAGGAATTCGAGGCAGCGTGTGTAGACAACTCATTCAAGGAGTTTGGAAAGGAATGGTAGGAGGGATATGGGTTGCCAATTTGTACTTCCCCAGCGCTTAGTACAGTGCTCTGCACATAGCAAGTGCTCAATAAATACGATTGATGATGATGATGATGAGTGTTGCTGTTGAGGAATTCGAGGCAGCGTGTGTAGACAACTCATTCAAGGAGTTTGGAAAGGAATGGTAGGAGGGATATGGGCGATAACTAGAAGGTGAGGTGGGGTCAAGAGAGGGTTTTTTTAGGATGGGAGAGCCATGGGCATGTTTGAAGGCAGAGGGGAAGGAACCAGTGGAGAGTGAGAGGTTGGAGATGAAAGTTAAGAGGGGAGAAGGGGTGTGAAAGAAGACTTGTGAAATTCAAGGACAATTCAAGATGATGAACACCACTGAGGTCGCTTTTGGGATCATGTTTCTACTCCAGGTGTGCATTGGCCTCTAAGGAAATATTTTCCTTCTCCTGTTCTATGCTCACATGGCCTCTGCCAGCCCCAAGCTGAGCATGTCTGACTTGGGCCTTGCCCACCTGGCCTTGGCTAATACCATTATCCTCTTCGCCTTTGGAATTCCAGAGACCATGTCTGCTTTGGAAGTGGAGAAATTTCCTGGACGGTACTGGATGCAAAATCCCCATTTGTCTGTTTCAAGTGGCCCATAACCTCACCATCTGCACCACCTGCCTCCTGAGCATGTTCCAGGATGTCACCATCAGCCCTGGGACTCACCGGTGGGCCCGAATCAAAGCCATGTTACCCAGATACGTTCTCCCCTCCTGCCTCAGGCAGAAACTCCTCACCCTCGGCTTCAAGGCTCTCCATCACCTTGCCCCCTCCTACCTCACCTCCCTTCTCTCCTTCTACAGCCCAGCCCGTACCCTCTGCTCCTCTGCCACTAATCTCCTCACCGTGCCTCGTTCTCTCCTGTCCCGCTGTCGACCCCGGGCCCACGTCATCCCCCTGGCCTGGAATGCCCTCCCTCCCCACATCCACCATGCTAACTCTCTTCCTCCCTTCAAGGCCCTACTGAGAGCTTACCTTCTCCAGGAGGCCTTCCCATACTGAACCCCCTCCTTCCTTTCCCCCTCGTCCCCGTCTCCATCCCCACCGTCTTACCTCCTTCCCTTCCCCACAGCACCTGTATATATGTATATATGTTTGTACATATTTATTACTCTATTTATTTTACTTGTACATATCTATTTTATTTATTTTATTTTGTTAATATGTTTGGTTTTGTTCTCTGTCTCCCCCTTCTAGACTGTGAGCCCACTGCTGGGTAGGGACTGCCTCTATATGTTGCCAACGTGTACTTCCCAAGCGCTTAGTACAGTGCTCTGCACACAGTAAGTGCTCAATAAATATGACTGATTGATTGATTGATTGATTGCCTCCTTTCCTGGGGCCACAATCTGCTCGTAGACTTTGATGTGCTGGTGAACATAGCAGACCCCTGGAACGGCAGCGTTCAACTCATGCTGGATCTCAAATATGGCTCGAAAGTCAGTGACAGTGCCAAAATCACCTTGCTCATTGCGGTTGTGTGTTCCTTCCGTGATCTGTTCTTCGTGGAGCTCGTGAGCAAGGCCAGTGGCTGCATGGTGTTTGTCCTGCACAGGCACCACCGGCAGGTCCGACACCTCCACGTGCCCAGACAGTCCCCCAGGGCAATGCCTGAGGTCAGGGTGGCCAAGAGGGTTGTGGCCCTGGCGACATTCTATGTACTCCTCCACAGATGGCAGACCACCATGTTCAGTGTTTTGCTAAACAAGAAAGAGAAACCCTCTCTGTTGGTGAACAGCCACATGGTTCTAGGGTTCATGATCTCCACCATTAGTTCTCTCCTGATGATTCACAGTGGCAGGAGAATCAGGATATTCTGGAAAAGAGAATCTCCCAATGCCAACGCTAGCTGTTCATAGCTTCCAGGGAAATCACCAGGGCCCTGTCTCCATTCCCACTGAAATCAGATGATCAGGTGTTCCTTATTTGGGTAGCCCCATAATGCCAGATGGTGTAGCAGAAATAGCCTGAGCCTGGGAATCAAAGGACCTGGCTTCTAAAGCTGGCTCTGCCATTTGTCTGCTGTGTGACCTTGGGCTGTTTGCTTCACTTCTCTGTACCTCAGTACCTCACCTGTAAAATGGAGGATAAGACTGCGAGCCCCATGTGGGTCAGGGATTATGTCCAACCTGTATCTTGTATCTACCCCAGCAATTAATGCCTGGGCACATAGTAAGCACTTAATAATAATAATAATAATAACAATGGTGGTATTTGTTAAGCGCTATGTATCAAGAACTGTTCTAAGTCCTGTCGCAGATACAAGATAATCAGGTTGGATACAGTCCCTGCCACATATGGGGCTCACAGTCTTAATCCCCATTTTACAGTTGAGGTAACTGAGGCACAGAGACGTTAAGTGATTTGCCCAAGGTCACACAGCATACAAGTGGCAGCTGGGATTAGAATCCATGTCCTTCTGACTCCCAGGCTCATTCTTGATCCATTAGGCCACACTGCTTCTAACAATATCATTATCACAAATCACAATATCACTATATCACTACCACTAAGAGTTCTCCTAATCTGGCATTTTCACCCTCAGTAATAATACTAATAATTATGGTATTTGTTAAGAACTTACTATGTGCCAGACACTGTACCAAGCGCTAGGATGGATACAAGCAAATTAGGTTGGACAAAGTCCCTGTCCCATACTGGACTCACAATCTCGATCCCCATTTTACAGATGAGTTAACTGAAGCTCAGAGAAGTTAATAATGATAATAATGATGATAATAATAATTATGGTTATTTGTTAAGAGCTTACTATATGGCAAGCACTGTTCTAAGTGCTGGGGTAGATACAAGGTAATCGGGTTGTTCCATGTGGGGCTCGCAGTCTTAATTCCCATTTTACAGATAAGGTAACTGAGGAACAGAGAAGTTAAGTGGCTTGCCCAAGGTCACACAGTAGATAAGTGGAGGAGCCAGGATTAGAACTCATTGACCCAAGGACAATTCAACACTCTTCTGGGTATCACTGGATTAAGTTATTAGTGCTGTGTATTACTTCACCGACTTTACCACCCTTCAATCCACCCCTTCCTATCAAACCAATCCTGTCCTCCCCTCCCACCACACCTCCCCCACCACGTCTGACACACATCTCCTCCCCACCCATGCTCCCCACCCCATGCCAGTAATCCTATGCCAGCACCACCCCTTGTCCCCCTCCCCATGCAGTGGCCCCCACCAACTCCCATCCAAACACTCCCCAAACCTCGCGCTGTCCTCTCCCCTACTACCTCTCCACAGCTTCAGCCAAGTGTGGCCTGTGGAACCCCCACTCCATCATGAGGAAGCTTCCCTTCATTCCTGACCTGTTCCTGATTCAGTCATTCCTCCTCCTCACCATCACTGAACCCTGGCTCTCCCCAAAGGACATGGTCTTCCCTGATGCTCTCTCCAGAGGGGGTCTCTTCTTCTTCCACTCCCCCAGACTAACTGGGAAAGGAGGAGGCATTAGTTTCCTTCTCGCACCCCAATGCCACTTTCACACAATTCCACATCCTCCATCCCTTTCTTTCCCCTCCTTTGAAGCCCATATCATCAGCCTCTACCACCCACTACAGCTTCTAGTAACGGGTCACTACCACCCCCAGGTCCCAACTCCAACTTCATTAACCATTTTGATCCCTTTCTCACATTCCTTCTCTCTTTCCCCAAGCCTACATTGATCCTTGGGGATTTCAGTATCTACATAGATGTTCCTGATGACCCTTCAGCTGCCTCCCTTCTATCATTCCTTACCTCTGCTGATCGCCTGCTCCACCCCACCTCCCCCACTTACCAACTTGGACAAACACTAGATCTCATCATCTCTAGCCACTGCACAATCTCTACCTTCACCAACTCTGAAATCTCTCTACCTGACCACAATCTCCTCACCTGTCTCCTCCCCAACACACCTCCTCCCCATAAATCTGTACTATTCCCCCACAGAAACCTCCAATATTTTGAACCCTTCCAATTATCTCAACTCAAAATGTCACACTTAGCCCTTATACCCAAACTACCTTCCCTTGATTACCAAGTCGATGCTCTCAACACCACCCTCTCTACTTAATTCAACTCACTCACTCCTCTATCCCTTTGTCGCTCTCGTACCACTTACCCACAGCCCTGGATCACCTGCACAGTCCACCTCCTTTGCTCTGGCACTCAAACCACAGAGTGCTGTTGGTGGAAATCTAAATATCAGGCCGACTTAGTCAACTTCACGTTTATCCTTGCTTTCTTAAACTCTGCCCTCTCTTCAGCCTACCAAAATGATTTTCCCACCCTTATTGACAACCGTGCCCAGACAGTTAACTCCTTCCACAGGTTCCATGTCTCCTCACCTCCCCCATCCCTTGCCCCCAGTGACCTGGTCACACACTTTATTAAGAAAATTGACTCTATCAGGCATGACCTCTCTATAATCCCCTTTGCCCCACCTCAGTCCCTCCCCCCTCCTGCCCTGTCTTCAACTCTCCCATCTTTCTCAGGAGTATTTATAGAGATCTCCTGCCTCCTCTCAAAATCCACTCCCTCCATCTGCACATCCGACCCCACTCCTGTGCAACTTATTAGAACACTTGCCCCCTTCTTCTTCCTTCCTAAACAGTCATCTTCAACTGTTCACTCTCTAATGGCTTCTTCCCCACTGCTTTCAAACATGCCCATATCTCCCCTATCCTAAACAAATCCTCCATTGACCCCATGGGCTCCCTCCCGTAATCACCCAATCTCCCTCCCACCACACCTCTGCAAACTCCTCGAGCAAACTGTCTACATCCTCTGTCTCAAATTCCTCTCCAATTCTCTCCTTGAGCCCCTCCAATCTGGCTTCTGTCCCCTTCACTCCACAGACACTACCTCTCAAAGGTCACCAATGTTCTCCTTCTTGTCAAATTCAGCGGCCTCTACTCCAACCCAATCCTCCTCGATCTCTCAGCTGCCTTTGACACTGTGGACCACCACTTTCTCCTGGAAACATTATCCAACCTTGACTTCACTGACATTCCCCTCTCCTGGTTCTCCTCATCTCTCTAACTGCTCATTCTCAGACTCTTTTGCGGGCTCCTCCTCTGCTTCCCACCCTCTATCTGTGGGGGTCCCTCAAGGGTCAGTTCTGAGTCCCCTTCTATTCTCCACTTACATCCACCTTCTTGGAAAACTCATTCACTCCTATAGCTTCAACTACTACCTTTATGCAGATAATAGCCAAATCTACATCTCCAGCCCTGATCTCTCTCTCCCTCTTTGCAGTGTCTATTCATATGCCCTCCTGTCAACACGACTCCTTATCTTCCCACCTGAACCCTGTCCTCCCCGTGACTTTCCCATCACTGCACCACCATCCTTCCTGCCTCACAGGTTTTAGTATTATCCTAGACTCCTCTTTGTCATGCAACCTACATATTGAATCCATCACTAAATCCTGTAGGTCCCATCTTCGCCACATCACTAAAATCTGCCCTTTCCTTTCCATCCAAACTGCTAGCATGTCAATACAATCACACATCCTATCCCACCTGGATTATTGCATCAGCGTCCTTGCTAAACCTCCCAGCCTCCTGTCTCTCCCACTCCAGTCAATACTTCACTCCACTGCCCTTATCATTTTTCTACAAAAACGTACAGTACATGTTTCCCCACTCCTCAAGAAACTCCAGTGGTTGCCCATCCACCTCCCCATTAAACAAAAACTCCTCACCATTGGCTTTAAAGCACTCAATCACCTTGCCCCTTCCTACCTCACCTCACTAACTCTCCTACTACTACCCAGCCCTCACACTTGGATCCTCTCACTGTACCTTGATCTCATCTATTTCACCACTGACGCGATGCCCATTCCCACCACTGGCCCTCTCTGCTCAAATCTGAAAGACAATTACTCTCCCCCACTTCAAAGCTTTATTGAACACACATCTTCTCCAAGAGACCGTCCCTGACTAAACCCCCTTTCTTCTCCCACTCCCTTCTGCATCATCCTGATTGCTCCCTTTGTTCATCTCCTTCCCAGCCCCACAGTACTTATGAACATATATGTAATTTATTTATTTATGCTAATGTCTGTCAATCAGTAAGCTCTCAATAAATATGATCGAGTGACTGATGCCAATATCCTGGATCACCCCTTTTCAGTCTCTCACAAATGTGGTGCAGTGTGGAACAGCAGATGGAGGAAGGATGCTAATCTCCTTTGGGAGACTTTCCTTTAAAAATTTTAAGTGGTATTTGTTAAATGTTTACTATGTTCCGGGCACTGAACTAAGCACTGGGATAGATATAAGCTAATTAGGTTGGACACAATCTGTGTCCCACCTGGGGCTGCCAGTCTTAATCCCGATTTTACTGATGAGGTAACTGAGGCCCATAGAAGTGAAATGACTTTCCCAAGGTCAAATAGCAGGGCTTGAAACTCAGGAGAGTTGCTCATCATTGTGAGGAGATGTAGGGAGGCTTGTGACCACAGGAATGACTTCTCCCAGACCAAGGATTCTGGTCCCCTGAGACAAGGAGAAAAAGGATGGAATTCCACTGGGTAAACAGAGATGGAGAGTGTAGCAAGCCACAGCTCCTGCAGGCTCAATATGATGTCTTTGTCCCACACAGACTCCGGAGTCTGCTGGGATTAATCAGGGATTAATCATATCCTTGGAGTATTTAAACTTCTTGAACGTCAAGGTTGCTGTCTTTCTTGCTCTTTCTTGATCTCTGTTTCTTGCTCTCCAACTTGATCTAGTCCAACTTGCCACTGACCTCTTGCCCATGTCCTGCCTCTGGCCTGAAATGCGCTCCCTCCTCATATCTGACAGACAATTATTCTTCTCCTCCTCCCCCCTTCAAAGCCATATTAAAGGCACATCTTCTCCCTTCCTGAAATCTTATTTTCTTTTTCTTTCACTTCCTTCTGCATTGTCCTGACTGAACCCCTTTATTTCTCCCCACTCTCAGCACCACAGCAGCACTTATTTATCTATTTATTCATTTTTATTTATGTATATCTCCCCCTCTAGGCTGTAAGCTTGTTGTGACCGGAAAATGTGTCTGTTATATTGTACTCTCCCAAGCACCTATATTTATCTATTTATCCATTTTTATTTATGTATATCTCCCCCTCTAGACCGTAAGCTTGTTGTGACCGGAAAATGTGTCTGTTATATTGTACTCTCCCAAGCACTTAATACAGTGCTCTGCACACAGTAAGCACTAAAAATTCGACTGACTGACTGACTATCCACCTGTATTCATTCATACATCCATTTGTCTGTCCCTCTCCCCTCTCTCAATCACTCAATTAATCAGTGGTATTTTTTCATCATTGTTGATATTCATTGAGTTCCTGTTGTGTTCAGAGCACAGTACTAAGCGCTTGAGAGAATACAGTACAACAGAACTAGTAGTGGTGTTCACTGACCACAACGAGGGCAGAGCATCATGATGATGATGGTATTTATTAAGCGCTTACTATGTGCAAAGCACGGTTCTAAGCGCTGGGGTGGTTACAAGGTTGTCTCACGGGGGGCTCACAGTCTTATTCCCCATTTTCCAGATGAGGGAACTGAGGCACAGAGAAGTGAAGTGACTTGCCCAAAGTCACACAGCTGACAATTGGCAGAGCCGGGGTTTGAACCCATGACCTCTGACTCCAAAGCCCGTGCTCTTTCCACTGAGCCACGCTGCTTCTCTATCAACTCTCTATCATCATCATCAATGACATTTATTGAGCACTTACTGTGTGCAGAGCACTGTATTAGGCACTTGAGAGAGTACAACAACATTGGTTAACACATTCTCTGCCCACAAGGAGCTACTGTTTGGAAGACCTTATAGTCTCCTTTCTCCAGTTATCTACTGTCTACATATCCCTCTCTCTACTGCCTTTCTGATTGTTCCTCTACCATTTAATTTGTCTGCCTGTCTGCCTGTCTATTCATGTCTGTCTATCTGTTCAGTGATAGTGGAAGTTCCTTTCACATATTTCACTAGTGATCAGTCTTCTATCCTTATTCCCCAAACAAGCTTTTTCCCAAAGGAAGAAACTGAGGTATCTAGTGACTTTCCTGAGTGTCCAGAGAAGAGACAGTATCTGGTCTACGACTGGCTGAGTTTCCAGTCATTCTGCCACTGGGTAACCCCCATTCAGGCAATATCAGCACCCATGCCATGGTAAAACTTTTCTCAGATTGCACGGGGTGGGGAGAGGTTCATTTTATGGCATTTATTAAGTGCTTCATTTTAAGTCTCCTTTATGGGCTCCTCCTCCCACTCCCATCCCCCTATTTTAGGGGCTCCTCAAGGGTCGGTTCTTGGTCCCCTTCTGTTCTCTATCTACACTCACTCCCTTGGTGAACTCATTCGCTCCCATGGCTTCAATTATCATCTCTACGCTGATGACACCCAAATCTACATCTCTGCCCCTGCTCTCTCTCCCTCCCTCCAGGCTCGTATCTCCTCCTGCCTATAGGACATCTCCATCTGGATGTCTGCCCGCCATCTAAAACTCAATATGTCCAAGACTGAACTCCTTATCTTCCCTCCCAAACCCTGTCATCTCCCTGACTTTCCAGTCACTGTGGATGGCACTACCATCCTTCCCAACACACAAGCTCGCAGTCTTGGTGTCATCCTCGATTCCGTTCTCTCATTCACCCCACATATCCAATCCATCACCAAAACCTGTCGGTCTCACCTCCACAAAATCGCCAAGATCCGCCCTTTACTCTCCATCCAAACTGCTACCTTGCTGGTTCAATCTCTCATCCTATCCCGACTGGATTACTGCATCAGCCTCCTCTCTGATCTCCCATCCTCCTGTATCTCCCCGCTTCAGTCTATATTTCACTCTGCTGCCCGGATTATCTTCGTACAGAAATGCTCTGGGCATGTTACTTCCCTCCTTAAACATCTCCAGGGGCTGCCTGTCAACCTACTAATCAAGCAAAAACTCCTCACTCTCGGCTTCAAAGCTCTCCATCACCTCGCCCCCTCCTACCTCACCTCCCTTCTCTTCTTCTACAGCTTTACAGCCCAGCCCACACTCTCCACTCCTCTGCCACTAACCTTCTCACTGTACCTCGTTCTTGCCTGTGCCGCCATCCACCCCAGGCCCGCGTCCTTCCCCTAGCCTGGAATGCCTTCCCTCCACCCATCTGCCAAGGTAGCTCTCTTCCTCCCTTCAAAGCCCTACTGAGAGCTCAGCTCCTCCTGGAGGTCTTCCCAGACTGAGTCCCCTTTTTCCTCTCCTCCTCCCCATCCCCCACCTCTGCTCTACCTTCTTCCCCTCCCCAAAGCACTTGTATATATTTGTACAGATTTATTACTCTATTTATTTTACTTATAAATATTTACTACTCTATTGATTTTGTTAATGATCTGCATATAGCTAAAACTCTATTTATTCTGACGATTTTGATACCTGTCTACATGTTTTGTTTTGTTGTCTGTCTACCCCTTCTAGATTGTGAGCCCATTGTTGTGTAGGGACTGTCTCTATATGTTGCCGACTTGTACATCCCAAGCGCTTAGTACAGTGCTCTGCACACAGTAAGTGCTCAATAAATACGATTGAATGAATGAAACACTGTTCTAAGTGCTGGGTAGATATAAGTTTATCAGTTTGGACATAGTCCCTGTCCCACGTGGGGCTCAGAGTCTAAGCGGGAGGGAGAACAGGTATTGAATCTCCATTTTATAGCTGAGAAAACTGAGGCCCAGAGTAGTGAAGTGATTTGCTCAAGGTCACATGGCAAGTAAATGGCAGTGTTGGGATTAGGACCCAAGTTCTCTGACTCCCAACTCCAGGCTTTTTCCAGTAGGTCATGCTGCTTCTTTGGAGGAGGAATTTTTCTGACCATTTAGATCTAGCCCAATCTCTCAGAGGAGGTGAATTGAGATTGGACTGAGCTTCTGAAGATATGTGCAAGGCTGAGAGCCTATGTCCTAAATTGATTTTTGTGCCCTCTTGTGAATAATAGTAATTGTGGTATTTGTTAAGCACTTACTAGGTACCAAGGGCTATGCTAAGCACTTGGGTAGATACAAGATAATCAGGTTAGACATGGTCCCTGTCCCATATGGAGTTCGGCAGCCAAGTCAGACACTCAAGTTTCTTTTGCTGCTTCTGCTTGTCCAGGTCCTTTTCTCTTTCATTTTAGCACTACTTAATCAAATCAATGGTGTTTATTGAGAATTTACTATGCGCAGAACTCTGAACTAAGCACTTGGGAAAGTACAATAGAACAGAGTTGGTAGACTCATTCATTTATTCATTCATTCATTCATTCATTCAATTGCGTTACTTAAATGCTTATTGTGTGCAGAGCACCGTACTAAGCACTTGGGAAAGAATAATGCTACAATCCCGAGTGACGATACCTTCCCACAACGAGCACACAGTCTAGAGGTGGAGAAATAGACATCAACACAAATAAACACAATTACAGATGCATACATAAGTGCTGTGGGGCTGGGAGAAGGGAGGAAGAGCAAAGAGAGCAAGTTAGGGGGATGCAGAAGGGAATGGGAGATGAGGAAAAGTGGGGCTTAGTCTGGGAAGCCCTCTTGGAGGAGACATGCTTTCAATAAGGCCTTGAAGGGTGAGAGAGTAATTGCCTGTCAGATTAGAGGAGAGAGAGCATTCCAGGCTAGAGGCAGGACATGGGCCAGGGGGTTGCGGTGAGACAGGTGAGATTGAGGCACAGTGAGAAGGTTAGCTCCAGAGGAGCGAAGTGTGTGGGCTGGACTGTAGAAGGAGAAAAGTGAGGTGAGGTAGGAAGAGGGAGGAAGGTGATGGAGTTCTTTAAAGCCAATGGTGAGGATTTTTTATTTGAGAAAGAGATGGATAGGCAACTACTGGAGATTTTTGAGGAGGGGGGGTGAGATATCCTGAGCGTTCTGTAGAAAGAGGATCCGGGGAATGGTATGAAGTATGGACCAGAGTGGTGGGAGATAGGTTGAGAGGTCAGCAAGGAAGCTGATGCAGTAATCTAGGCAGGATAGGATGAGTGATTGTATTAATGTGGTAGCAGTTTGGATGGAGAAGAAAGGGCATATTTTAATGATGTTGTGAAGGTGGGACCGACAAGATTTGTTGACAGATCTAATATGTCGGTTGAATGAGAGAGCAGAGTCAAAGACAATGCCAAGGTTGCGGGGTTGTGAGACAGGAAGGATGGTGGTGGCATCTACAGTGATGGGAAAGTCAGGGAGAGGACAGGATTAAAGTGGGAAGATAAGGAGCTCTGTTTTGGACATGTTAAGTTTGAGGTGTTGGGAGGACATCCAAGTAGAGATGTCTCGAGGCAGGAGAAGATGTGAGCCTGGAGAGAGGGAGAGAGGGAGAGAGATCAGGGGACGAGATGTAGATTTGGGTATCAGGTTCGAAGATCACAGATACAAGTGCATAGATGATGCAGAAGGGAGAGGGAGCCAGGGAAAAGAGGATTCAATCAGGGAAGGCCTCTTGGAGAAAATGAGGCTTTGAAAATGGAGAGAATGATGGTCCAGTGTATTTGTAAGGGGAAGGAGTTCCAGGCCAGAGGGAGGATGTGCGAAAGGGGCCGGTGGTGAGATAGAGGACATCTAGGTACAGTGAATAGGTTGGTGTTAAAGTGAAGTGTGTGGGTTAGGCTGTAATGAGAAACAGCATGGTGTTGTGGATAAGAGCACTGGCCTGGGAGTCAGAGGTCATCGGTTCTAATCCTGGCTCTGCCACTTGTTTGCTATGTGACCTTGGATAAGTCACTTAACTTCTCTGTGCCTCAGTTACCTCATCTGTAGAATGTGGATTGAGACTGTGAGGCCCACGTGGCACAGGGACTATATCCAACCCAATTTGCTTGTATCCACCCCAGTGCTTAGTACAATGCCTGGCACACACTAAGTGCTTAACAAATACCATAATTATTAATTGTCATTATTATGGGATAGCAAGGTAAGGTAGGAGGAGACAAGGGGATTGATGCTTTAAAGCTAATGATACGGAGTTTCTGTTTGATGAGGAGGTGGATGGGCAACCACTGGAGGTCCTTGAGAAGTGGATAAGCTTGGACTGAACAGTTTTGTAAAAAAATGATCTGGGCAGCAGGGCAAAGTTTGGACTAAAATGGCGAGAGGCAGAGAGTAACAGCACCAACATCTCAGTATTGTCTTTCATTGTCTTTCACCTCCAGAGAGAACGTCAAACTGCACCATGATGATGTAATTTCTCCTGCTGGGATTCTCGGAGGTCCGGGACCTGCAGCTGGTCCACACCATGCTCTTTCTCCTGGTCTACCTAACGGCCCCGATGGGGAATCTCCCCATAGTCACCATCACCACCCTCGATAGGCACCTCCACACCCCCATGTACTTCTTCCTCAAGAACCAGTCCATCCTCGACCTCTGCCTCATCTCTGTCACCGTCGCCAACTCAATCCTCAACTCCCTGACCAACCGCAGAGCTATCTCTTTTCTGGGCTGTGTCCATCAAGTGTTATTCTTTATTTCATTTGCATCATCAGAAATCGCCCTCCTCAAGGAGATGTCCTATGACTACTACATGGCCATCTGCTGCCCCCTGCACTACGAGGTCATCATGAACCTAAGGGCTTGTGGGAAGATGGTAGCCACTTCCTGGCTTAGCGGGGGCCTCTCTGGCATCCTGCACTCAGCCACAATCTCTTCTCTACCTTTCTGCGGTGGTAATGTCATCCACCAGTTCTTCACACAGTGAGCGCTCAATAAATGCAATTGATTGATTGATCTGATGGGACACAGCCCCCGTCCCACATGGGGCGCTCAGTCTCCATCCCCACGTGGCTCAGTGGAAAGAGCCCGGGCTTTGGAGTCAGAGGCCATGGGTTCAAATCCCGGCTCCACCGCATGTCTGCTGTGTGACCTTGGGCAAGTCACTTGACTTCTCTGAGCCTCAGTTACCTCATCTGTAAAATGAGGATTAAGACTGTGAGCCCCGCTTGGGACAACCTGATCACCTTGTATCCCCCAGCGCTTAGAACAGTGCTTTGCACATAGTAAGCGCTTAACAAATGCCATTATTATTATTATTATTATTATTATTATTATTCTGTGATATTCCCCAGCTCATGAGACTCTCCAGCTCTGAGGGCATGCTGCAGGAAGTGGGGGTCTGCATATTCCTTACCCTGTTGGCTTTAATCTGCTTTATGTTCATCTGCATCTCTTATGTTCACATCTTCTGGGCCGTGCTGAAGATGCCTTCAGTCGAGGCCCGGGCCAAAGCCTTCTCCACCTGCCTGCCCCACCTGGTTGTCGTCACCGTATTTCTCTCCATGAGCAGCTTTGAGTATCTGAAGCCTCCCTCAGACTTCTCCTCGACGCTGGACCTGCTGCTGGATGCTGGTGTCCGTGTTTTACACGGTGGTGCCCCCTGCCCTAAACTCCCTCATCTACAGCCTGAGGAACAGGGACATGAAGGCCGCCCTGGGGAAGGTGGCCTGGGGAAAGCTGAGAAGCAGCATGGCCTAATGGATAGAGCTTGGGGCTTAGATTAGAAGGACCTGGGTTCTAGTCCTTGGCTCCGTCACTTGTCTGCTCTGGGACCTTGAGCAAGTCACTTCACTTCTCTGTGCCTCAGGTTACCTCATTGATAAAATGGGAATGAAGATCATGAGCCTCCTGTGGGACATGGACTGTGTCCAAATTGATTGGCTTTTATCTACCCCAGAGCTTAGCACAGTGCCTGGCACATAGAAAGTGTTTAACAAATACCACAGGAAAAAAAAGCTACTCACCTAGGATCAAGTGCCCTCTTTCACTCTTAAAATTATAGTCCTCCAAAGAATGATCAGAAAATAATGCTAGAGGTTCATTATTTGCTAGTTCTTGTGATGTCCACATTTATTACTATTACTACTACTACTAATAATAATAGCATTTGTTAAGTGTTTATTATGTGCCAGGCACTGTACTAAGCTCTGGGATGGATACAAGCAAATTGTGTTAGACAAAGGCCCTGTGTCACATGGGGCTCACCGTCTTAATCCCCAGTTTACAGATGAGGTAACTGAGGCACGGAGAAATGAAGTGATTTACCCAAGGTCACATAACAGATAAGTAGCAGAGCTGGTATTAGAACCCAGGTCATTCTGACTCTCAGGCACATGCTCTACACATTAGTCCTCACTGATTTTCTATTTGCCACATTATTATTATTATTATTACAATTAATAACAAGCTTATCCCGTGTAGGGAATGAGTCTGTTTATTGTTATATAGAGCACAGGCCTGGGAATCAGAAGGACTTGTGTTCTAATCCCCACTCTACCATTTGTTTGTTGTGTGACCCTGGGCAAGTCACTTCACTTCTCTGTGCCTCAGTGACTTCATCTGTAAAATGGAGGTTAAGACTATGAACTGCATGAGGGACAGTGTTTGATACATAGTGAGCACATAACAAGTACCATTATTAATATTATGTGTCCAGCAAAGGTAAGCAGGTGAGAAAGGACGCTGAAAATTTATCAGCTAATCTTCTTCTTCTTCAAATGCTGTCGAATTATTTCTTATCCATAGCAACTCCATGGACACACCCTCTCCAGAAAATCCCCTCTTCTCCCATAAAGTCGCTCTGGCATGTGTATACACATTCTTGGTAAAGATATAGAAGTGGTTTTTCATTGCCTTCTTCTGCACAGTAAAAAACTTGAGTCTCTGCTGTTGTCTTTGATCAACATTTTGATCACTCGATCATTCACCATTGACCCTTTCCCATGTCCCTGCTGCCCTGCACAGGTGAATTGACTCGGTTGACTCTTCATCTTAGACCTTTTCATTATGGGAACCATACATGGTATAGCTCTAAGCTTCATCAGCATATACAAGCTCTCCTACCACGATTCATAGGAGAGATCAGTCAATCACTCAATCACATTTATTGAGCACTTACTGTGTGCAGAGCACTTGGGAGAGTGCAATATAACAGAGTTGGTAGACACATTCCCCGCCCACAATGAGCTTTCAGTCCAAAAAGGAACACAGACATCAAAAGAATTAAATAATCTAATCATAATAATTAATTATTATTATTGTTATTATATATCCATCAATGGTATTTATTGAGTGCTTAGCGTGTGCAGAGCACAGTACCAAGTGCTTGGGAGAGCACAACACAACAATTAAGACATATTCCCTCCCCACAATGAGCTTATAGTCTAAAGAGTATCATGTCAGATGACCCAGTATCACATTGAGCAGGTCTGGACCTCCTCTCTGCAGGACTTCAGGGTCCCCAGGAGCAGCGTGGCTTAGTTGAAAGAGCACGGGTTTGGGAATCAGAGATCATGGGTTCCAATCCCGGCTCTGCCACTTGTCAGCTGTGTGACTTCGGGCAAGCCACTTAACTTCTCTATGTCTCAGTAATCTCATCTGTAAAATGGGGATTAAGACTGTTAACCCTACTTGGGACAACCTGATAAACTTGTATCTCCCCCAGTGTTTAGAACAGTGCTTGGTACATAGTAAGCATGTAACAAATACCATTATTATTATTGTTATTATTATTATTATTAAAGATTGGATGGACTTCCAAGAAATGCTACTCCTAGGCAAAACTCCCAATAGATGCCTTCCAGGAATCCTCCAAGGAACAGCTGGTGCTTTGTCAGAGGAGATGTTATGGTCGACAGGAAAGTATTTCAGCCTTCGTGCAGTAGGAGAGAGGGAGCAGAAGATTATTCCCCTACACTGGAGCATCTCAGTAGAGCCAGGAACAGCTGGGAGACTAATGGAAATGTGAATATTTGGGGCCAGCAGGGATCGGCACCTCAATCAATCAATCAATGGCATTTATTGAGTGCTTACTGTGTGCCCCGAGCACTGTACTAAGCGCTTGGGAGGGAGGTACAATACAAAAGAATAGGTAGACACGTTCCCTGCCCACAGTGATCTTACAGTCTCAGGGGTTATAGATTATTATTATAGTTTATAAAGGATTATAGAGTCAAAAACCTTCATCCCAAGGCTTCCCCACTGAGTTTAAATAAGGGCAAAGCACTTAGTATAGTGGTCTGCAGATAGTAAGCTTCAATAAATGCCATCTGTTGACTGATTGCACTCTCTTAAGTGCTTAATACAGTGCTCCTACATATGGTAAGTGCTCAATGAATATATTGATTTAGTGTACAGAAAATTACAGATCTTGTTGTCAGTCACTGCTCTCTTCTCTCCCTCTCTCCTCTCTTTTCTCCCTGTTTCCCCCTCTATCCTATTGCCCTCTATCTCTCCCTCTCCTGCTCTTTCCCACTCTTTTCCTCTTGCTTCTTCCTCTTGTTCTCTTTCCTTCCCTCTCCTTGTCTTGTCTTGCTCACCTCCTTCCTCTTTTCTTTCTCTTTCTATTTTTCCATCTGGTGGTCTTTGCCTTTGTAGATGACTATCTATGAACCTCAGTAGCTCTGCCCCCAAGTGCTTACTTATTATTAATTGAGTGCACAATTTATTATGATTATAATTTATTATTTATTGTGTGCACACAGTAAGCACTCAATAAATATGGCTGATCGATGGATTGATTGCTTCATGCTGATTCTTTCTCAAACTCTGTTTCTCTGACCCCTTCTCTGCCACATTTCATTTGCCTTTCTTGGTTTCTATGTTTCCAAATGTTTCCATGTCTATTTCTCTATCTCACACTGTTCCTGTGTCTGACCTTTCTCTTTCTGTCTTCCTCAAAGTTTGTTGTAATCTCCCAGGTGCTTGCTACAGTGTTCTGTGAAGTGGAGATGGTGCTTTCTATGTATCAGGCACTGTAGTAACCATTGGGGTAAATATGAGATAATTGGATTTGACACAGTCCCTGTCCCACATGGGGCTCACAGTCTAAATCATCATTTTACAGATGAGTTAACTGAGGCACAAAGAAGTGAAGTTATTTGTCCAAGATCATGCAGCAGACAAACAGAGCTGGAATTAGAACCAAGGTCTTCTGACTCCTAGGCCCATGCTCTATCCATTGGATCATGTTGCTATATTCCCACTCAAAAGAAAAGTCTTTTGTCTTATTTGCTTGTTTCATAACTGTGCATTAAAGCTCTCAAAAATCCACATTGTACTGTTTAGCAATGTCAATATGATGGGACAAAATACTTGACTGACATGGCAGGAATGCATAATAACAGTAATGAACGAAATATTTCAGAAGAGTTAGAGTGAGACATAAAATGATATCGATTCTTGTCAAAGAAAGAAAAGGCAATGTGTACTAAACATGGGCAGGAACCGGGACATGAAGGCCCCCTTGAGGAGAATTTTCTCTGGCAACTTCATTTCTGTGGGAACTGATCCCCTCTTTCTCAGTTACCTCATCTGTAATTTATTTATATTGTCTGTCTACCCCTCTAGAGCATAAACTCTTGGTGGGCAGGGAATGTGTCTGTTCTACTGTTCTATTGTACTCTCCCAACCACTTAATACAGTGCTCTGCACACAGCAAGCACTCAATAAATACTATTCAATGAATTAAGAAATGAAGGAGTGAATCTGTGAAATGGGGATTAAATCCTACTCATTCCCAACTAGACTATAAGCCCCACGTGGGACAGGGTCTGTGTCCAACTAGATAACCTTGTATCTATCCCAATGCTTAGAACAGTGCTCAGCACACAGTAACTACATAACATAAGAATGACATTACTACTTTCCCCAGGACTTAATACAGTGAATGGGACCCAACTGATGCTCAATAAATAATGTTACCCTGCTATTTCCACCATTCCTCCTCCAATTGCAACAATTTGAGGCAGTGTAAAGAGTGGAATACAACTTCATTGTATTGTACGTTCCCAAAATCTTTGTGCAGTGCTTTCCACCCAGTAAGTGCTCAATAAATACCACTGATTAACTGATTAATGTCTTTCTCTAGATTGTAAGCTCTTTGTGGGCAGGGAACACATCTACCAACTGTGTTATACTGTACTCTCCCAAGTGCTCTCCCAGTATTCTGCACACAGTAAGCACTCAATAAGCACCATTGATTGATTCATAAATGTCTATCTCCCCCTATGGCCTGTAAGGTCCTTGTGGGCAGGAAACATGTCTATCGACTCTGTTGTAGAGAAGCAGTGTGGCCTAGTGGATAGAACAGTGGCCTGGGAGTAAGAAGGACCTGGGTTCTAACCCTGGCTCTGGCACTTGTGTGCTGTGCAACCCTGGGCAAGTCACTTAAGTTATCTATGGCTCTGTTACCTTATCTGTAAAATGGGGATTAAGACTCTGAGCTCCATGTGGGACAAGGACTTGTCCAACCTGATTACCTTGTATCTATTCCAGTGCTTAGAATAGTAAGCATAGTGAGCATAGTAAGTGCTTAACAAGACCTATTATTATTATTGCACTCTTCCAAGTGCTTAGTACAGTGCTGTGCACACAGTAGACACTCAATAAATATAATTGATCGATAGCCCGAGTGGAAACAGCATGGGCCTAGGAGTCAGAAGGATCTGGGTTTTAATCCCAGCTCCACAACCTATCTGCTGTGTGACTTTGGCCAAGTCACTTAACTTCTCTGTGCCTCAGATCCCTCATCTGCAAAATGGGGATTTAGACTATGAATCCCATGTGGGACCTGATTATCTTGGATCTAGTTCAACACGACACTTGGTAAATGCTTAACAAATACAATTTGCATTACTTTTACCCTCTCCTTTCCTTTGCACTCCTGGGTTCCAGATCTCCATCCCTCACTTGACAGCTCCATGCTGACAGAATTTGGTTTGGAGCTACCTGAAGCTCAGAGAACAGTTAGGGCCCAGCTGTTCCTGGCTGTTTTGCCATGAAAAAACAAGTGGTTTATCACCACTAGGGACTCCCCACTCTCTGATCCTACCTGACAGCGTCAGGCTCCTACCAATAACAGAATAATGGCAGCCCCGGAGGGAGATGAGCTCATGAAATCTTTCTTTACAACTGTCATCTCAACTCACTGACCACCAGACCCTGCTGGCTCAGACATATCCACATCCATCCAGTAGACACCAGCCCGGTCAGTGATTTTTTTCTGCCTCAGAATCTGAGACTGGAGATGGAAGGAGACACCAAGACAAGAAGCAGCTAGTGGATAAGCCGGGTCTGGGAGTCACGGGATCTGGGTTCTAATGTTAGCTCTGCCACTTCTCCTCTGCGTGACCTTGGGCAATGAATCAATAGCATTTATTGAGTGCTTACTGTTTGCAAACCACTGTACTAAGTGCTAAGGAGAGTACAATATAACAGAGTTGGTTGACACATTCCCTGCACACAACGACCTTACAGTCCAGAGGGGAATTCCACTTCTCTGTTTCTCAATTACCCCATCTGCAGAATCAAGACTGTGAGTGCCTATGTGGGACATGGACTGTGTCCAATCTGATTATCTAGGGTTTTTTTATGATATGTGTTAAGCATTGCATTTGGTATTTGGTATGTGTATTTATATATGGTATTTGCCAGACACTGTACTAAGCACTGGGGTAGATACAAGCTAATCAGGTTAGACAAAGTCCATGTCCCACATGGGGCTTACAGACTTCATCCCCATTTTATATATGAGATAGTCATTGAAGTCATTCATTCATTACATATGAAGTCATTTTACATATGACTTCAAGATCATTGTGCCTTTGGGCATTTGATAGTTGTCCCACCCTCGACCTGCAGCATTTATTGGACATTCCAATGTTTTATAAATTCTTGGTTTCATTCATATTCATTTCTGTCTCTCCCTATAGAATGTTATCTCATTATGGGCAGGAAACATGTCTGCTAATTCTGTTGTACTCTTCCAAGTGCTTAGTGTTCTGCACATAGTCTTCTCTTTTGCCATCGAGTCATTTCTGACCCATAGCGACTCCACGGACACATCTCTCCCAGAACACCCCGCTCTCCATCTGCAATCATTCTGGTAGTGTATCCATACAATTTTCTTGGTAAAAATACGGAAGTGGTTTACCATTGCCTCCTTCCATGCAGTAAACTTGAGTCTCCTCCATCGATTCTCTCCCATGTCGCTGCTTCGCAGCATTGGTGAGTTCTGACTTGTAACAGATTGCTTTCCACTTGTTAGCCACTGGTCAAACTAGGAATGGAATAGGTATGCCTCTGCCTGACTTTCCCTCCCATAGCCGAGTACTGGGAACTCTCCAGGTGTGACCCTGAGAGGTGCTGCACATAGTAATCTCTCATAAATACCGTTAACTGTTTGATCGATTGATTAAGATCTGTTTCCCCCTCTAGACTGTAAGCCCATTGTGGGCAAGGATTGTCTTTATTTGTTGTCGAATTGTACCTTCCAACTGCTTGATGCAGTGCTTTGTACACAGTAAGCATTCAATAAATACAATTGAATGAATGAATAAATATTATATTGTTATATTGTATTCTCCCAAGTGAAGTGATCAGTAAATATGATTGCCTGACTGACTGACTGACTGACCCAGGAAGTGTTCATTAAGTTGCATTGATTGATGCAGGTTAAGTGCATCTCTGTAATACATACTAAAAGAATGAATTGGTTAACATGAGAGATGATCCTCCTTTTCCAGGACTTCACAACTTATAATACTTGTGGTATTTGTTAAGCATTTACAATATGCCAAGCAGAGTACTAAGTATATGGGGTAGTGATAGACATGGGGATCACAATCTAAGTAGGATGGAGAACAGGTATTGAGTCTCCAGTTTGAAGATAAGGGAACTGAGGCAGAGAGAAGTTAAGTGCCTTAACTTTAACTTACCAATAAAAGACGAAGCTCCATGAGGATGACCTTCCACCAGAAGAAATGACAAGGGTTTGTTTCTTGCTGTGGGGTAACCCAGGTCAAGTCAAGACATGTCCTAGGCTAGGGCCATTCTGCAGTTACCTATGATTCTGGTTTAAAGTCACTCTTACTGATTTGAGAAGCAGTGTGGCTTAGTGGAAGGAGCACGGTGTTGGGAGTCAGAAGCAACAGAGCAGTTGAGGAGGATTAGGATGGAGTAGAGGCCATTGGATTTGGCAAGTAGGTGATCATTTGTGATCTTTGAGAAGGTGATTTCTGTGGAGTGAAGGGGAGGGAAGCAGATTGGAGGGGGTTAAGGAGAGAATTGGAGGAGAGGAATTTGATACAGAGGGTGTTGACAACGCTCTCAAAGGGTTTGGAAAGGAATGATAGGAGGGATTACTTAAAGGGAACAGAAGAGAGAAGCAGCATGATCTAGTGGATAGAGCACAGGCCTGGGGATTCAGAAGGACCTGGGTTCTAATTACAACTCCATCATTTGTTTGCCATATGACCGTGGGCAAATCATTTCTCTTCTCTAGGCCTCCATTTCCTCCTCTGGAAAATGGGGATTAAGTCTATGAAGTCCATGTGGGACATGGACTTTGTATCTACCCCATTGCTTAGAACAGTGCCTGGCACACAGCAAGTGCTTAGCAAATACTATTAAAAAAAATTAGGGCTTAGTCTGTGGAAGCCTTTTGGAGGAGATGGGAGTTTTAAGATGATTTTAAAGCTGGGGAGAGTGGTAGTCTGTCAGATATAAAGGGGGAAGATGTTCCAGGCCAAAAAGAGGACATGGGCAAGGAATGAACTACAGTGAGTAAGTTCTTTTGTTTGTTTGTTTCTATTTTGTGTTTTATGGTACTTGTTAAGCCCTTACTATGGGCCAGACATTGTTCTAAGTGCTGGAGTAGATACTAGGTAATCGGGTTGGACACAGTTCATGTCCCACGTGGTGCTCACAGCTTTAATCCGGATTTTACAGATGAAGTAACTGAGGCACATATAAGTTAACTGATTTGCCCCAGTTCACACAGCAAACAAATGGCAGACTCAGGACTAGAACCCAGGTCCTTCTGGCTCTCAGACCCGCACTCTAACACAATTTTCATTAGAGAAACAAAATGTGCATTTTGGGTTGTAATAGATCATCAAGGAAAGGTAAGGCGGGTAGAGCTGTTGGAGTGTATTAAAGCCAATGGCAAGTAGATTTTAATAATCATAATAATAATGATGGTATTTGTTAAGCACTCACTATGTGCCAAGCACTGTTCTAAGCCCTGGGATAGATAAAAGGTTATCAGGTTGTCCCACGTGGGACTCACTGTCTTAATCTCCATTTTACAGATGAGGTAACTGAGGCACAGAGAAGTGAAGTGACTTGCCCAAAGTCACACAGCTGAGAAGTGGCAGAGTGGGAATTAGAATGCATGATGTCTGACTCCCAAGCCCATGCTCTTTACACTAAGCCATGCTGCTCTGGATAGGCAACCACTTGAGGAGTGGGGAAATGTGAACTCCTCTGTTTTGTAGAAAAACTATGAGGGAAGTGAAGTGAAGTATGAACTTGAAGAAGAGACAAGAGGCAGGGAGATCAGCAAGGAAGCTGATGCAGTAATTTGATAGGAAAAGTGCTTGGATCAGTGTGGTAGCTGTTTATTCGGAGAGGAAAGGGCAAATTCTACAGATTTTGTGAAGGTAGAGCTAACAGGATTTGATGACAGATTGAATATGTGGGTTGAATAAAGGAAATGAGTTGAGAATAACACCAAGGTTGTGGGTATATGAGACAGGGACGATGGTGATCTTGCCTACGGTGATGAGAAAGTCTGGGATAGAGTTTTGGGGGGAAGATGAGGTACACTGTTCAGAAGTGATAAGATGCAGCGTTGCCTAATGGAAAGAGCATTGTACTGGGAGTTAGAAGACCTGGATTCTAACCCTGGCTTTGCCACTGGTCTCCTGTGTTGATCCTGGTCAAGTCATTTCACTTTTCTGTGCCTCGCTTTCCTCATCTGCAAAATGGGAATTAAATCTTACTTTCTAGACTGTGATTCCCATATGGAAAAAGTACTGTGTCCAACCTGATTATGTTGTATCTATTTCAGCACTTAGTGTTTGGCATGTAGTAAGTGCTTAACAAATACCATGGTTATTATTATTATTATTATTATTATTATGAAGTTGGATGCAAACAGTTTATAGACTGTAAGCTTGTTGTAGGTAGAGGCCAGGTCTATCAACTCTGCGTGGCTTAGTGGAAAGAGCACAGTCTTGGGAGTCAGAGGTTGTGGGTTCTAATCCTGCCTCTGCCACTTGCCTGCTGTGTGACCTTGGACAAGCCTCTAACCTTCTCTATGCCTCAGATACCTCATCTGTAAAATGGGGATTAAGACGGTGAGCCTCATCTGGGACAACATGACTAACTTGTATCTATCTCAGCACTTAGAATAGTGCTTAGCACATAGTAGGTGCTTAATAAATACCATAATTATTATTATTATTATTACTCTCCCAAATGCTTAGTACAATTCTCTGCACATAGGAAATACTCAATAAATATGACCAAATGAGGGATAGGTGGAATTGCTTTGGCCCGGTGCCCTGTGTTCTGCTGGGTTCTGGGCTCTGTCAGATTTTTCCTAGTGACCATTGCAAAATATCTCTTACTTTCCTTTACATATTCTATTCCTCTTTAGTCTTTACCTACCAACCCTGAGAAGTGAGAATGCTTACTTTCTCCAATGATGTTGTCCAGGGTATCTGCTTTCTCTTCCAGACTGGAGTGGGGATCATGGGAAACTCTCTCTTTATCACTCTCCACGTTTCCAAGATCCTTCTGGAACCCAAGCTGAAGCCCACAGACCTGGTCAATGTCTACCTTTCCCTGGTCCACACCCGGATGCTCCTTACCACTGGTCACTGTGCCAGCATCAGCTCGGCATCTGAAACTCCTGCAGATGGACATTGGATGTAAAGCATTCACCTATGTGTATTGGGTGACCAGAGGCCTCTCCATCTGCACCACTGGCCTCCTGAGTATGGCCTAGTCCATGATCATCAGCCCCAGTTCCTCTCTCTGGATCCAGCTCAAAGCCCGGATCTGAAAGAATATCTTCCCAATCCTTACCCTCCTGTGGCTCCTCAACTCGATCATGGACACCAACCCCTGTTCAGTACCGTTGCATCTCCCAATGTGACCATCTGTAAGCCCAGATTCAGTGATCACTACTGTTCCATCAGGCCCATCAGCAGCCTCATAGGGCTGTTCCTCTTCCTTATGGCACTCCGTGAATTTCTCTCCTTGGGAATCTTGGGAAGCTCCAGTGGCTGCATGGTTGTCCTTCTCTTCCTACACAGCTGGAAGGTCCAGCATCTCCACGGCCAGCACCGACCTCCTTGGAAATCCCCAGAGACGAGATCAACTCAGACCGTCTTGTTGCTGGTCAGCTGCTTCGTGGCCTTCTATTGCACGGACTTCATACTGTCACTGTTTCTGGGGAGTTCCCTCAGGAAGAACACCACTCTTCTGAACGTTAATATGTTTGTGGTCAGCGATTATGCCACTGTCAGCTCCTTCTTGCTGCTAAGTAGTAACTCCAAGCTTTCCAAGTTCTGAGAGTCCTGTTTGAGGAAAACAAGGCTCCATCTCCATGAGGAACCTATGTGCTTCCCAGGATCATCTTTTATACTGAGGGATCCTTCCTGAGGTTGCAGCATGGTCTAGTGGAGAGAGCACATACCTGGAAGTCAGAAGGACCTGGGTTCTAATCCCGGCTCTGTCACTTGTCTGCTGTGTGGCTTTGGGCAAGTCACTTAACTTGTCTGTGCCTCAGTTTCCTCATCTGTGAAATAGGGAGTAAGACTGTGAAGCCCCATGTGGGACATGGACTGAGTCCAACTTGATTAATTTGTATCTACCCCAGCACTTAGTACAGTACTTGGCACATAGTAAGCACTTAACAAACACCATAAAAAGAAACAGCGCCCACCACAATATGCAACTCAAATTCCGGACTTTCAGATTACAAGATGAACGCATTGTCTCCTGTGATAAGAGAGCTATGGGTGGTGCTACAATACAGAATTAAGAAGGAGCAAGTGAGCTCAAGGGATCGAATAGAGGGGAATAGGGTCTGAGGACTTGGGTTCTAATCCCTGCTTTGCCATTGTCTGCTGTGTGACCTTAAGGAAATCACTTCAATTTTCTGGGCCTCAGTTTTGTCAACTGTAAAATTCAATACTTAGACTGTGAGCCCCTGTGGGGCAGGGATTGTGTGTTTGAATTGATTAATTTGTATCTAACCCAATGTTTAGAACAGTGCTTGAAACATAATAAGTGCTTAGCAAATGCAATTTTAATAAAGTAATGGAGCAGAAAGGATTGGTGAAATAAGGATGTTCTTGAGAATGAAATCTGGGGCTCCTTGATATGTCATTTCTATAGTCCCTCCGTAGAGGAGTGTAACTCTCTTTATATGAAGGTCTGAAGCCCTTGCACTTTTGAAATTCGGATGATTTCTTTGCCCCTAATGATTTCATTCATTCATTCAGTCGTATTTATTGAGCACTTACTGTGTGCAGAGCACTGTACTAAGCGCTTGGGAAGTCCAAGTTGGCAACATCTAGAGACGGTCCCTACCCAACAGCGGGCTCACAGTCTACAAGGGGGAGACAGATGACAAAATATATTAACAAAATAAAGTGAATAGAATAAATATGTACAAATAAAATAGAGTAATTAATACATACAAATATATATACAGGTGCTGTGGGGAGGGGAAGGAGGGGGCTCAGTCTGGGAAGGCCTCCCGGAGGAAGTGAGCTCCCACTCATTCATTCAATCGTATTTATTGAGCACTTACTGTGTGCAGAGCACTGTACTAAGCACTTGGGAAGTCCAAGTTGGCAACATATAGAGACGGTCCCTACCCAACAATCAATCAATCATATTTATTGAGCACTTACTGCATGCAGAGCACTGCACTAAGCGCTTGGGAAGTCCAAGTTGGCAACATCTGGAGACGGTCCCTAGCAGCCCCTCTGTTCCCTCCAAATCTCCCTTACCCCCATATTCCCATCATCATCATCATCATCATCATCATCTTCATCTTCATCATCATAGCATTTCCAACCCTGAAAGAAGTCTGAGAAAATGATGATATTTGTCAAGTACTCACTATGTATTAAGCACCGTTGTAGATACATGATCATCAGGTCCCTCATGGGTCTCAAATTCTATGTAGGAGGGAAATAGGTATTGATTTCCCTTTTACAGATGAGGGAACTGAGGCCCAGAGAAGTAAAGTGGCTTTTTCAAGGTCACATAACAGATGAGTGATGGAGCTGGGACTAGAACCCAGGTCCCCTCTGAGGCCCAGGCTCCTTCCACTAGGTTATGCTGCTTCTTGAGACTAGAACAACAGCCACTGGAGAGTGAAAGGTGAAAGGATTCAATAAGGGAGGAGTAGAAAAGCAAGTGTTTTCGAGAGGTGAAATGGTCTGGGGTTCAGGGCATGTGTCAAGGTGTTAAATGTTACAAGCATCAGGGAGACCAGTTCTTATCTGTCAATGATATTTTATTGAGTGCTTACTATGTGCAGAGTACTGTACTAAGAACTTGGAAGACTACAGTAAATAGTTGGTAAACACATTCCCTGCCTGCAATGAGCTTACAGTTTACAGAAATTAGTCAATCAATCAATGGTATTTATTGAACGTTTACTGTATGCAGAGCACTGTAACAAGCATTTGGGAGAGTACAATAGAACAGAGTTGGTAGATGCAATCCCCACCCACAAAGAGCTTACAGTCTAGAGGGGGAAATGGACATTGAAATAAATTCCTGATAGGGGAAATGATCAGTTAGTCAATCATCAATCAAGTAATCCCTTAATCAACCGTCTAAAAATCCCCAACAAAAACAATCAATCAGTCAATAGTATTTATTGAGCACTTACTGTGCTTCAAGTACTGTACCAAGTGTTTGGAAAAGTACAATACAACAGACTTGATAGACATGATCCCGGTCCACAAAGAGTTTACAATCTAGAGGACAGCTGGGCAGGAGGAGAACAAGGGAATGGGGACAGGATAGGAGAGGGAGACTGACTCTTTCACCAACAAAGTAGTAGGGGAGATATGTCAATTCGCTTCACCTAAGGGCAAGAGAACTTTCAGCTTTCAGGATGGATGATTGACCTCTTCCAGAAGAAAAGGTCATTTTCTGTTAGAGAACCATTATGAGAAGCGGCATGATGTAGTGGATTGAGCTCGGGCCGGAGAGTCAGAAGGTCATGGGTTCTAATCCCAGCTCTGCCACTTGTTTACTATGGGACTTTTGTCAAGTCTCTTCACTTCTCTGTGCCTCAGTTACCTTTCCTGTGAAATGGGGATTGAGCCTGTGAGCACCATGTGGGACCGGGACTATGTTCAACCTGATTTGCTCATATCTACTTAGTACGGTGCCTGGCACACAGTAAGTGCTTAACAAGTACCACAGTTATTATTACTATTCTGGGCATAACGTCCTCCTTAGAGCAGTTTTCATAGCCTGATTCCTCAAGCTGTAGATGACAGGGTTCAAAGCCGGAGGCACCATGGAATAGAAAATCGACAGAAGCAAGTCTAGACCTGATGGACAATTGGAGGATGGAATTAGATATTCAGAAACACCCGTGGAGATGAAGAAAGTCACAACAATGATATGGGTCAGGCAGGTGGAGAAGGCTTTCGACCAACCCTCTGCTGACGGCATCCTCAGCACTGCCGAGAAGATGTGGATATTTGAGGTGGTTATGTATGTGAAACAGACGGTGAAGGAACTGGCAGTCAGGACAACGAGTGCATATTCACGTATGTTTCCTTGGGGACCAGAGAGCTTCAGAAGCTGGGAAACATCACAGAAGAACTGGTGGATCACACTGGGCCCAGAGAAAGGTTCAGAGAAGGTGGCGGCTGTGTGTATGAAGCTGGAGAGGACCCTGCTGAGCCAGGAGGTGGCTACCATCCTCCCACAAGTCCCTCTGTTCATGACCACCTCATTGCCATAGACCACCTCTTCTAGACTGTGAGCCCACTGTTGGGTAGGGACTGTCTCTATATGTTGCCAACTTGTACTTCCCAAGCACTTAGTACAGTGCTCTGCACACAGTAAGCGCTCAATAAATACGATTGAATGAATGAATGAATGAATAAATAAATGCGATTGATTGATTGATTGATTGGTAGTGCAAGGGATGGCAGATGGCAATGTAGCAGTCGTAGGACAACATTGTGAGCAGAGCCACATCACAGACAATAGCCAAAACGAAGAAAAACACTGGCAGAATGAGCCCTGGAAAGAAATGGAGTTGTTGTTGGTCACTGAATTGAAGAAAGATTTGGGGATGTGACAGAGATGAGGCAGAGGTCGAGGACGGACAGGTTCCTGAGGAAGAAGTACATAGGGCTGTGGAGGCGCCAGCGACGATTGGGAGATTACCCATCAGGGCTGCCAGGTAGACCAGCAGGAACAGTGTGGCATGGACCAACTGCAGCTCCCGGATCTCCAAGAAACCCAGGAGCAGGAATTCCATCACCACCGTGGCATTGGCCATCTGAGTGAAGGAAAGTTTGGAGGAAACTTCTATTTTGACAAGAACACATAGTTTATTGAATGTATGAAAACAGTTGTGACAAAGATCCCCATATGAACAAAAACTGCAAGAAAGCACAGGAGTTTTTGACCAAGTTTGCCTCTCAATTTCCCCTTCCCATAACTCTCCTGATTAACCAGTTATTCCTCTTGGTCTCCTAAAGTGTAATGCTTCTGGTCTCAGAGTCTTAGCATTAATGATAATGATAATAATAATAATAATAATAATAATAATAATAATTGTGGTATTTTTGAAGTGCTTACTATGTGCCAAGCACAGTCTTAGCGCTGGTGCAGATTCAAGATAAACAGGTCCCACCTGGGATTCAAAGTCTGAGTAGGAGGGAGAACAGGTATTGAATCCGCGTTTTGGAAATTGAGAGAACTGAGACATAGGGAAATTAAGTGACTTGTCCGAGGTCACACAATAGGTAATTGGCAAAGCAGGATTAGAACCCAGCTCCTCTGAATCCCAGGTTCATGTTCTTTCCACTAGGCCGTGCTGGTTGGTCTAGGCATTACCACGTACTGAAAAGGAGCATTGAAAGGTACCACTGTTCCAGGTTAATATTCGTGAAATAGAACTTCCTCCATCTATTCATTCATTCATTCAATCGTATTTATTGAGAGCTTACTGTGTGTAGAGCACTGTACTAAGCGCTTGGGAAGTACAAGTTGGCAACATATAGCCAAGAACACCTAGCTCCAAGAACTTTATTTTTTCCTTGCTGTTTGTCTAGAAAACCTACTTACTTTCAGTATAGTTAAGTACTGGTTTTAGAGTAATAGAAAAATGCCTCCCAGTACTAGTAGTTGATGCATAGGATATTTAGTACAGTGCCTCAGCGCTTAGTACAGTGCTTGACACATAGTAAGCACTTAACAAATTCCATTATTATCCATTATCCACTTTCGGGCCTGGAGGACACTGGTTTTGCCTACCTCAATGTATCTATAATGAGTTGTGAGAGTCATGCAGCTAACCCCACATGTAGAGGAAGTGGGAAGGAGGAACTAGGGAAGTTGCTAAAAGATAAACTTTCCTCCTGGCCACTCCCTGAATCAAACAATCAGTGGGATTTATTGATGCTTACTTTGGGTAGAGTGTGGTACTAAGTACTTGAGGGAGTAATAGCAATCACTGGGGAATTCATCAAGTGTTTACTATGTTCCAGGCACTGCACTGAGTGCTGGAGTAGATGCAAGAAAATCAGATTCTAATAAAGTCCGACCTTATGTTTCTTTTTTTTCTGTTTGTTAAGTGCTTACTATGTGCTAGGCACTGAACTAGCACTGGGGTAGACACAAGATTGGACACAGTCCATGTCTCACATGGGGCTCACATTCTTAATCCCACGAAGGAATGGGGTAATATGAGGTAACTGAAACACAGAGGAGTAAAGTGACTTGCTGTCCCAAGGTGAACCCAGGGTACCCCTCATCTCAAGGTCAAATGCTATCTTGTAACTGCCCGAGCCATTAAGGCAGAACGCAGAAGTGCGAGTGAGATACCGGCCCCACAACCAAAACTGCTAGATTGACAGCCTAAATCTGGAATACAGAAGGTGTCCCTCACCCCCGTGACAATCAAATTAAGTATGGAGGAGGAGGGGTTGTAGATTTGGATGTCATCTGCATAGAGATGGAAGTCGAAACCATTGGAGCAAATGAGTTCTCCAAGGGAGTGGATAAGGTGGAGAATAGAAAGGGATCCAGAACTGAACCTTGAGGGACCCCCACAATTAAGAGGTGGGTGGCAGAGGTGGAGCCAGAGAAGGACACTGAGAATCAGTGGCCAGGGAGATAGGTGGAGAACTAGGAGAGGACGGTGTCAGTGAAGCTGAGGTCGGATAATACTTCCAGGTGAAGGAGGTGGTTGACAGTGTCAGAGGCAGCTTAAAGTCAGTCAGTCAATTGCATTTATTGAGCACTTACTGTGTGCAGAGCACTGTACTAAGCGTTTGGGAGAGTGCACTATAATGATAAACAGACACATTCTCTGCCCACAATGAGCTTGCAGGTCAGGAAAGATTAGGATGGAGTACAGGCCACTAGATCTGGCAAGGAGATCATTAGTGACATTTGAGAGGTCAGTTTCTGTGGAGAAAAGGGGACAGAAGCCAAATTGGAAGGGGTCAGGGAAAGAATTGGAGGAGAGGAATTTGAAGTAGCAGTATAGACAACTTGATCAAGGAATTTGGAGAAGAATGGTAGGAGGGGAATGGGGCTGTAACTGGACAGTCACGGGGTCAAGAGAGGAATTATTTAGGATAGGGGAGATATGGGCATGTTTGAAAGCAGTGAGGAAGAAGCCATTGGAGAGAGAACAGTTGAATACAGCTGTTAGGGAGGGAAGAAAGGTGGGGGCATGATAAGCCACGAAGGAATGGGGTCGGACGTGCAAGTGGATTTTGAAAAGAGGCAGGAAATCTCCTCCAGAGATACTGCTGGAAAAGATACGATATGTATCCTTAAATTATATGTTATAAATGACTGATTTATTCATATTCATGTCTGCCTACACTTCTAGACTGCTAGCTCATTATGAACAGGGAGTGTGCCTGGAAATTCTTTTGTATTGTACTCTCCCAAGTGCTTAGAACAGTGTTCTGTACAACTGATTGATTGATAACTGAGTTGGCAGTTACATTCCCTGCCCACAATAAGCTTACCATCAAGAGGACTGTAGGCTCTTTGGGTAACCCAGGCTTCACTTCCCCATTTGCTACCAATCAATCCACCCAATATATCTGGTGTCTGCAGTGCTCAGAGCACTCCATTAAGCACTTAGAAGAGTATAAGACTGAAAATTAAAACATAATTTTTGCCCTCAAGGAGCTTACAGTCTAGTGAGGGTATTGGAAAGACATAACGTTGTTTTCAGTGAGGAGGTGTTAAAGAGAGGTACAACTGGTGACAGCAAGAAAATGGAAAGATAGGTAAGTGAATAAATGAGGGCTGAAATAGGCGAATGTATACATGTATATAAGTGGCTCTGAGGATGTAAGTGCTCATGTGACTATTTGGGGGACACAAAGAAAGCAACATGGCCTAGAGGAAAGAGGACGGGCCTGGTAGTCAAATGATCTGAGTTCTAATCTCTGATCTACTACTTGCCTGCTGTGTGAATTTGAGCAAGTCACTTCACTTTTCTGTGCTTCACTTACCTCATCTGTTAAATAGGGGTTCAATCAATAAATCAATCAATCATATTTATTGAGCACTTACTATGTTCAGAGCACTGTATTAGGGAGAGTAATAATAATTACAATAGTTATTATTATTATGGTACTTGTTAAGTGCTTACTATGTACCAAGCACTTTTCTAAGCAATAGGTATGAGTTAATCAGGTTGGACACATTTCCTGCCCCTCATGGGGCTCACAGTCTTGCTCCCCATTTTACAGATGAGGTACCTGAGGCCCAGAGAGCTTAAGTGACTTGTCCAAAGTCACATAGAATCCATGTGGCAGAACACGGGCAGAGCAGGTCCTGCTGACTCCCAGGCCCATGTTCTATCCACTATGCCATGCTGCTTCTCAGTATAACAGAGTACAATATAACAGATTTGGTAGACACGTTCTCTGTCCACAGGGAGCTTACAATCTAGAGGGGGAGACAGATAATAATATGAATTAATAAATTAAAGATGTGTACATAATCAATCAATTGTATTTGTTGAGTGCTTACTGTGCAGAGCACTGTACTGAAGTACTTGGGAGAGAACAACACATAATATAATAGACACACTCCCTGTCCCCAATGAGCTCACAGTCCAGGGGTATTGTGGGGCTGGGAGGTAGGGTGAATAAAGGGTTCAAATCCAAGTGCAAGGATGACAGAGAAGAGAGTGAGAGAAGAGGAAATGAGGGTTTAGTCAGGGAAGGCCTCATGGAGGAGATGAGGGTTTAATAAGACTTTGCAAGTTCAGATAGTGATTGCTTTTCAGCTCTGTAGATGAACTAGCAAAGGAGTTAATCAATTAATCAAGACTGAACATACCTATTAAGTTCTTCCTCTCCTGGGATTCCAGGTCCTGGTGTATGGGCTTTGGAGTCAGAGGTCATGGGTTCAAATCATGACTCCACCAATTGTCAGCTGTGTGACTTTGGGCAAATCACTTAACTTCTCTGTGCCTCAGTTACCTCATCTGTAAAATGGGGATTAAGACTGTGAGCCCCCCATGGGACAACCTGATCACCTTGTAACCTCCCCAGCGCTTAGAATAGTGATTTGCACATAGTAATCGCTTAATAAATGCCATTAAAAAAACTCTGCCCCTCCCCCTCCTACCCGGTCCTTATCAATCAATGGTATGGCTTGAGCGCTGACTGTGTGCAGAGCATTGTATTAATCACTTGGGAGAGTACAATAGGTAGTCAGTCAATCGTATTTATAGAGAGTTTACTGTGTGCAGAGCACTATACCAAGCATTTGGGCAAGTACTATAATCAGTCAGTCAATCCTATTCATTAAGCACTTACCATGTGTAGAACACTGTAATAAGTGCTTGGGACAGCATAGTGCAACAATAAGTGGACACGTTCCCTGCCCACAGTGAATTTACAGTCTAGACAGGGAGACAGAGATTAATATAAATAAATAAATTACATATCTGTACATAAGTGCTTGGGGCTGGAGAGGGGATGAATAAAGGGAGTAAGTCAGGGTGATGCAGAAGGGAGTGGGAGAAGAGGAAAGGAGGGCTTAGGGAAGGCCTCTGGAAGGAGACTTGCCTTCAGTAAGGCTTTGAAGGTAGGGTGACTAGTTGTCTGTCGGATATGAGGCGTGCGGGCGTTCCAGGCCAGAGACAGGATGTGGGCGAGAGGTCGGCGCAGAGATATATGAAAGAGTTGGTAGATATGATCCCTATACACTGAGCAGCTCTATCTTGGTGAACATCACCACCGGTGTCTCTGGGGGCCGCCCCAATCTCCAGAGGTATCAACCTGAGAGGGAGAGCTTGTTAGAGCCTCAAATCATGACTGGGTGAAAACAACTGGGGGTTTGAGGGGAGGGTAGAGATGCCCGGGTGGCCTATATATAAAATGTAAACTGAGATTGTTGGGCGTTTCAGTCTCCTCCCTTCCCATTTGGCTCCAGGACTTGCTAATTAGCACTCAAGAGGACACTTACTTCATCATGAATAGAATTATGAGAATATCCTCTCTGCTTAGATGGGGCCGAATCCAGGGGCCCAAGGGACTCTGGTGATGTTGTGAATAAAAGGCTAAAAATTTGTACCAGCTTCTGCTACTGTCGTCTCCAGGCCTGGGGAGGTCTCTGGCTGTGCTCAGATTTGGTGACCACTGAGAACCCCCGGGCAAAGGTGTGTGGGGAACACTGGAGAAGTCGGGGAAGAACCACAGAAACCTGGGTGATTTACAGGTACCATCGTGATCCTCCCCTGCCTCCCAAGGAAGGATACGGCCCCAAGAACAAAAGAGGTAGGATTACCAGGTTGTGTGAATCCTAATTCTCAATCGTTCCTAAAAGGTGTAAGGTCCGTGGACAGGGGAAAGGACCAGGGGTAGGCCTGAGTGTTGGCATGAATTTCCCCTCTTTCCCATCACAGCATATTGGGCCTGGGAGTCAGAAGGTCAAGGTTCTCATTTCTACTCTGCCACTTGTCTGCTGTGCGACCTTGGGTAAGTCACTTCACTTCTCTGGGCCTCAGTTACGTCATCTGTAAAATGGGGATTGAGACTGTGAGCCCGACATGGGACAGAGAATGTGTCCAACTCTATTTGCTTGACTCCACCCAGCTCTTAGTGCCTGGCAAATAGTAAGTGCTTAACAAATACCATAATCAATTAATTCATTAATTAACTAATTCAAAATTTGGTTGGATTGAGCCCCATAATTTTCCAGACCAAGCAATCAATTGATGGTATTTATTGAGCTCTTACTGTGTGCAGAACACGGTACTGAGAGTTTGGAAGAGTACAAAAGAGTTGGAGGACATGTTCCCTTGTCCATGACAAGGGGGAGACAGATATTAAAATAAATAATCAATCAATCCATGGTATTTATTGAGCATTTATTGTGTGCAGAGTGCTAAGCACGTGGGAGACACCTGAAGAGATTAATAATAATAATAACAATAATATTTTTAAGCAATTACTATCTGTCAAACACTGATATAATCTTTGGGGTAGATACAAAATCAACAGTCCTGGGCACAGTCCCTATCACACATGGGATTTACAGTCCAATGGGGAGGGAGAACAAGGATTGAATCCCCATCTTGCAGATGATGAAACTGAGGTACAGATAAGTTTAGTGACTTCTCAAGGTCACACACCAGGTAAATGGAGGAGCCAGAATTGGAACTTAATTCCTCTAGTCACCAAACTGTAAGATCGCTGTAGGTAGGGAAGGTGTCTGTTATATTGTACTATATCCCAAGTGTGTAGTACAGTGCTCCACACACAGTAAGCACTCAATAAATATTGTTGATTTATTGATTGATTCCTCTGACTCCCAGACCCCGGCTCTTTCCACTAGTTGACACTGGTTACGTGTCTGTCCCCAATCCTCTCTCCCTGCTCAAATGCTTGAGAGCCAGGGACATAAATCCTATCCATATATTATTTTTCCTCACGTAGTACAGTACTTTGCACACAGCACGTGCAAACCACACTAGACTGTAAGGTCCTCACTGGTGGAGGAGATATTTGTCTCTGCAATAGGAAGAGAGATCCAGGCACAGTGGTCTCGAGGGAATGCCTCGCTCACAGTCACCATGAAGAGGCAAAGTAATGGCTGTATTAGAGTGAGGGAGTTGTACTCAGGGGTTTTTAAATGGTGGTGTGCTCTTTTTCCCAGATTCTCCAGTGATGTGATTCTCCAGTGATGTCGCTCATGGAGAGCGACCTGCATAAGACACATAACATTAATCAATTAATAAATCATATTGATTAGAGAATCAAGTAGAGAATCATTAGAGAAGCAGCATGGTTCAGTGGAAAAATTACGAGTTTAGGAGTCAGAGGATGTGGGTTCTAATTCCAGCTGTGCCACTTGTGTGCTGTGTGATCTTGTCAAGCCACTTAATTTTTCTGTGCCCCAGTTACCTCATCTGTAAAATGGGGATTAAGACTATAAGCCCCAAGGTGGGACAATCTGATTACCCCGTATCTACCCCAGTATTTACAACAGTGCTCGGCACATAGTAAGTGATTACCAAATACCATAATTATTGTTACTATTATCATATTTATTGAGCTCTTACTATGTGCAGCAAACTGTATTAAGCACTTGGGAGAGTACAACAGAATTAGCAGACACTTTCCCTTATAATAAACTGACATGACAAATCATTTTTCACGTTCTATGAAGGTAGGAGTTAAAAGACTCAATCAACTAATGGTATTTATTGAGTTCTTACTGTGGGCAGAGTACTAAGTGCTTGGAAAAGTTCATATACACCTTTCCTGCTCACAATGAGCTTATAGTCAAGAGGGGGAGGGAGACAGAGATGACTCAATCATTGGTATTTATTGAGCTCTTACTGTGGGCAGGGAGCGTGTTTGTACTACTGTCATGTTGTACTCTCCCTAGTGTTTGGTACAGTGTTGCACATGGTATTCATTCATTAATTCATTCAATCGCATTTATTGAGCATTTACTGTGTGTAGAGCACTGTACTAAGCACTTGGGAAGTACACATTGGCAACATATAGAGACGGTTCCTACCCAACAATGGGCTCACAATCTAGAAGGGGGAGATAGACAACAAAACAAAACATATTGGCAAAATAAAATACATAGAATAGTACTCAGTGAATACAATTGTTTGATCAATTGCTGACTGTGTGCAAAGCACAAAACTAAGGACTTGGCAGAGTATGATAAAACAGATCTGCTAGACATGTTCCTTGTTCACAGTGAGCTTACAGTCTAGAACACTGCAGTGGGAGATCAGTAATTAGTCATGATAGACAATTCCTTTGACTTCCCAGCCTTCCATGAGCTTTCCACAGCCTATCCATCAACTTCCTTGTCATGTTACTTTGCAGCTCTCAGTCCTCACTCCTCCCCAGTTGTAGTAGATTACTTTGCACACAGGAAGTGCTCAATAAATGTCTCCTGCTATCCCGAGGCCACCCAAGTCTGGAACTCCCTCCCCTGAAAATCCACCAGACCACAGCTCTCCCCATTTTAAAATGAGTCAACCAATTGACCAATAGTATTTATTGAACACTTGCTCTCTGCTGAGTCCTAACATGGCCTATCAGAGTAAAACACGGGCCTGGCTGTCATACAACCTGAGTTCTAATTCAGGCTCCATCACTTTGTTGTGTGGCCTTGGTCAATCCTCTTTGCCTCAGTTTCCCCATCTGTAAAGTGGGTATTAACTTCTACTCCCTCTACTTAGACTGTGAGTCCCATGTGAAACAGGGGATGTGTCCAACCTGAAGCACAGAGAAATTATCTTGCCCAAGGTCACGTAGACAAGTGGAAGAGCCAGGATTGGAGCCCATGTCCTCTGACTCCCAAGCCCATGCCATTTTCACTAAGCCAAGCTGCTACTCTATTCTCCCTCCTACTTAGGCTGAAAGCCTAATGTAAGAAGAAGGAGAATTATGGCATTGGTTAAACACTTACTATGTGCCAAGCACTGTTCTAAGCGCTGGGGTAGATACAAGGTCATCAGGTTGTCTCACGCGGGGCTCACAGTCTTAATCTTCATTTTACAGATGAGGTAGCTAAGGCACAGAGAAGTTAAGTGACTTGCCAAAGTCACACAGCTGACAAGTGGCAGAGCCGGGATTAGAACCCGCTAAGCCACACTACTTCTCTATGTAGGACAATGTAGGACTTGTTTATTTTTTATTTATTGATTGATTGATTGATTGATTTTTATCTACCCCAGGATTTAGTACAGTGAATGGCACATAGTAATTTCTTAACAAACAACACAAATATTATCGTTATTATTAGTTATTTTCAGTAATAACAATAAGCTCCTTGAGTGCAGATAATATATGCCTCTTTACTGTTGTTTTTTTTTCCTAAATCTTAAACAGAGTGCCTAAAACTTACTAGGCATTCAATAAATGCCACTGATGAACAATGAGAAGCAGCATGGCCTAGGACTCCCGAGCCTGGGAGTCTCAAGGACCAGGGTTCTGATCGTAGGTCTGCCACCTGCCTGCTGTGTAACCTTGGACAAGTCACTTAACTTCTCTGGGCCTCAGTTCCCTCATCTATAACATGGAGATTAAGACTGTGAGCCCCATGTGGGACAAGGACTTTGTCCAACTTGAATGGCTTTTATCTACCTCAGCGCTTAATACGGTGCCTGACACATAGTAAGCACTTAACAAATACCATAAAAAAATTATGTCCTTAGTGACAGACCTGACTCAGTCTGGGTGGGCACCATTGGCTTCTGAGAGGCCATGGTGTTAAGGTCATAGAAAACTAGCCTAAGGCAGAACTCCAAGTGGTATGGTCCACAGACCAGTGGCTTTGAGGATAGGATGGGAGGATCCCTCGTGATTTCCAATAGGACTCTGTTGAAGACATCAGAGGAGTTGGACTTGAGACCGTGTCACGAGATGACAATGGATAATCTTTATGCTGAGCACACAAATAAAATATAACAGCACCTGGAATAGACCTGTCCCGCGACTGTATCTCTTACCATCAGATCTCCCCACATCTCCTCGCTCCCATGATTTACACATCAGCTTTAGTGGCCACCCTTCGACGGATTGCATGCCAGCCTCGTGGCGATCTGTTTCCCCTTCCTCGAAGGCGGGGACGGTTTTTCTGTGATAAAGGACTGTATTATTTCATTACGTCCCGTACCCCCGCCAGCTCTTCCGTACATTCAACTCCCTTCTCAGGCCCCCGGTTCCTCCCCCTCCTCCTTCCCTCACCCCCAACGATCTGGCCTCCTACTTCATTAGCAAAATTAAATCCATCAGGTCCGACCTCCCCAAAGTCTCTTCCCCCCTTTCTCCAACCCCTCGGCTCTCAACACTCTCTGCTACTCTCCCATCCTTCCCAGGGGTATCCTCAGAGGAACTCTCCTCCCTCCTCTCAAGTGCTACTCCGGCCACCTGTGTTTCTGACCCCATTCCCTCTCATCTTATGAAATCTCTCGCTCCATCCCTTCTCCCCTCCTTAACTTCCATCTTCAACCACTCACTCTCCACTGGTTCCTTCCCCTCTGCCTTCAAACATGCCCATGTCTCTCCCATCCTAAAAAAAACCCTCTCTTGACCCCACCTCACCTTCTAGTTATCGCCCCATATCCCTCCTACCATTCCTTTCCAAACTCCTTGAACGAGTTGTCTACACACGCTGCCTAGAATTCCTCAACAACAACTCTCTCCTCGACCCCCTCCAGTCTGGCTTCCGTCCCCTTCATTCCATGGAAACTGCCCTCTCAAAGGTCACCAATGACCTCCTGCTTGCCAAATCCAACGGCTCATACTCTGTCCTAATCCTCCTCGACCTCTCAGCTGCCTTCAACACTGTGGACCACCCCCTTCTCCTCAACACGCTATCTGACCTTGGCTTCACAGACTCCGTCCTCTCCTGGTTCTCCTCTTATCTCTCCGGTCGTTCTTTCTCAGTTTTTTTTGCAGGCTCCTCCTCCCCCTCCCATCCTCTTACTGTGGGGGTTCCCCAAGGTTCAGTGCTTGGTCCCCTTCTGTTCTCAATCTACACTCACTCCCTTGGTGACCTCATTCGCTCCCACGGCTTCAACTATCGTCTCTACGCTGATGACACCCAGATCTACATCTCTGCCCCTGCTCTCTCCCCCTCCCTCCAGGCTCGCATCTCCTCCTGCCTTCAGGACATCTCCATCTGGATGTCTGCCTGCCACCTAAAGCTCAACATGTCGAAGACTGAGCTCCTTGTCTTCCCTCCCAAACCTTGTCCTCTCCCTGACTTTCCCATCTCTGTTGACGGCACTACCATCCTTCCCGTCTCACAAGCCCACAACCTTGGTGTCATTCTCGACTCCGCTCTCTCATTCACCCCTCACATCCAAGCTGTCACCAAAACCTGCCGGTCTCAGCTCCGCAACATTGTCAAGATCCGCCCTTTCCTCTCCATCCAAACTGCTACCCTGTTCATTCAAGCTCTCATCCTATCCCGTCTGGACTACTGCACCAGCCTTCTCTCTGATCTCCCATCCTCGTGTCTCTCTCCACTTCAATCCATACTTCATGCTGCTGCCCGGATTATCTTTGTCCAGAAACGCTCTGGGCATATTACTCCCCTCCTCAAAAACCTCCAATGGCTACCAATCATTCTGCGCATCAGGCAGAAACTCCTCACCCTGGGCTTCAAGGCTCTCCATCACCTCGCCCCCTCCTACCTCACCTCCCTTCTCTCCTTCTACTGCCCAGCCCGCACCCTCTGCTCCTCCACCGCTAATCTCCTCACTGTACCTCGTTCTCGCCTGTCCCGCCATCGACCCCTGGCCCACGTCATCCCCCAGACCTGGAATGCCCTCCCTCTGCCCCTCCGCCAAGCTAGCTCTCTTCCTCCCTTCAAGGCCCTGCTGAGAGCTCACCTCCTCCAGGAGGCCTTCCCAGACTGAGCCCCTTCCTTCCTCTCCCCCTCGTCCCCTTCTCCATTCCCCCATCTTACCTCCTTCCCTTCCCCACAGCACCTGTATATATGTATATATGGTTGTACATATTTATTACTCTATTTATTTATTTATTTATTTATTTTACTTGTACATTTCTATCCTATTTATTTTGTTTTGTTAGTATGTTTGGTTTTGTTCTCTGTCTCCCCCTTTTAGACTGTGAGCCCACTGTTGGGTAGGGACTGTCTCTATGTGTTGCCAATTTGTACTTCCCAAGCGCTTAGTACAGTGCTCTGCACATAGTAAGTGCTCAATAAATACGATTGATTGATTGATTGATTATGTCGGGGCTGCTTCCAGGGGGAGCGCTGGGGCGGAGCCAGTTGATCCAATGGATTCATTCATTTGTTCCATCGTATTTATTGAGCACTTACTGTGTGCAGAGCACCGGACTAAGCACTCGGAAAGGCCGATTTAGAGACGATCCCTGCCCGACAACGGGCTCACAGTCTAGGAGCTACAGGTAGAGAAGCAGCGTGGCTCAGTGGAAAAACCACGGGCTTTGGAGCCAGAGGTCATGGGTTCAAATCCTGACTACCAATTGTCAGCTGTGTGATTTTGGGCAAGTCACTTAACTTCTCTGTGCCTCAGTTACCTCACCTGTAAAATGGGGATTAAGATTGTAAGCCCCCAGTGGGACACCCTGATTACCTTCTAACCTTCCCAGAGCTTAGAACAGTGTTTTGCACATAGTAAGCACTTAATAAATGCCATTATCATTATTATTATTATTATTACTACTACGAGCTTATAGTCTAGAGGATCTGTAGCTTATTTATGCATTAAGTTAAGCTCTTAGTACAGTTCTTGGCACCTAGTAAGCACTTAACAAATCCCATTATGATTATGATCATTGTGATTATTATTATTATTGTCATTATTATCAGCAAACAGCCATGAACCAACTTGTCCAGGGTGCCTCCACTGGCCCTCCCAGGATATTCTAGTAGAAGGTCCTGGCTGGGGTCCATCAGCTATGGAGAATCTCGCCACCATCATTGAGTTCATCCTCCTCGGGGTTTGGAGGCGGGACATGGTTGCAAGTTATGCTATTTCTAATGTTCCTGGTCCTGTATGATGGGACTGCGGTGGGCAATCTTGGAATGGTGATCGCCCCCAGGACCCTGCTAAATTTCCTCTCAGAGCAGGCAGCCAACTCCTTCCCTGGTTGTGCCACTTAGTTCTTCTTCCTCTCCCTCTTTGAACGACAGAGGCTTTCCTCCTGGATGCTATAGCACATGATTGTTTTTTCACCATCCACGACCCCCTCCACTATTCCATGATCATGTCCCATTGAATCTGCCAGCTGTTGGTGGGGGGCTCGTACCTCTGGGGAGTGGTCAATGCCGTTACCCAAACCACCATGAGCTTCCAGTTACCGTTCTGTGGGCCCAACAAAATCTACTGCTTCTTCTGAGACGTCCTCCCGATCCTGACCCTGTCCTGCTCTGACACGATGACCAACCAGTTGGTCTTTCTCGGCCTGTGTGTCTCCATTATCATGGGAACCTTCTCCATCTTCTCGATCTCCTATGTCCTCATCATCTCACTATCCTAAGGATCCACTCAGCAGAGGGATGGATGAGCACCTTCTCCACCTGTATCTCCCACTTGGTGGGGGTGGGTCTGTTCTATGGCTCTGTCTTCTTCATGTATGTCCAGCCCGGTGCCATCTCGAACATGAAGCAGAGCAAGGTGGTGTCCATCTTCTACACCGTCATCATTCCAGTGCTAAATCCTATCATGTACAGTCTGAGGAATGAAGATGTCAAGAAGGCATTGAAGAGGATCAGGAAGAAGCTCTCTCTGTGGTCGTTGTATGTCCCAGTGGACTGGGCTTGGGACAACTCTGGGCCAAAAAATTCACTCCATGTTTCCCCAATCCTCAGGAACCTCCAGTTGTTGCCTATCCACCTATGCATCAAACAGAAATTCCTTATTATAGGCTTTGAAGAACTTAATCACCTTGCCCTCTCCTACCTTACCTCCCTGATTTCTTACTACAGCCTAGCCCACACATTTCACTCCTCTGATACCCATTTACTCACTGTACCTCCATCTCATCTATCTCGTTCATTCATTCGATCATATTTATTGAGCACTTACTGTGTGGAGAGCTCTGTACTAAGTGCTTGGGAGAGTACAACTATAAACACAGTCCCTGCCCACAACGAGCTTACAGTCTAGAAGGGGGAGACAGACGTTAATATAAATAAATGAATCAAATGTCTATATGTAAGTGCTGGGGGGGCTGGTAGGGAGGAAGAACAACGGAGCAAGGGTGACACAGAAGGGAGTGGTAGAAGAGGAAAGAGGAGGCTTAGTCAGGGAAGACCTCCTGAAGGGGATGTGCCTTCAGTAAGGCTTTGATAGGGGAGAGTAATTGTCTCTAGGATTTAAGAAGGGAGGACTTTCCAGGCCAGAGGAAGGATGTGGGTGAGGGGTCAACAGCGACACAGTTGAGATGGAGGCACAGTGAGAAGGTTAACATTAGAGGAGCAAGGTGTGTGAGCTGGGTTGGAGTAAGAGAGTAGTGAGGTGAGGCAGGGGACAAGGCGATTGAGTACTGTAAAGCTAATGGTGAGGAGTTTTTGTGTGATACAGAGGGATGAGCAACTACTGGAGTTTTTGGGGAAAATGGGGTGATGAGTCTTGAACGTTTTTGTAGAAAAATGATCCAGGCAGCAGATTAAAGTATCGACTGGAGTCTCGCCACCAACCTCTAGCCCATGTCCTGCCTCTGGCCTGGAATCCCCTCCCTCTTTATATCTGATAGACAATCACCCTCCCCACCTTCAAATCCTTATTAGAAACACATCTCCAAGAGGCCTTCCCTGACTATGCCCCCATTTCCTCTGAGCCCAGAGGATTTTCTCAAGTAGAGAAAGATCTTATTCAGGTTGACTCTAACAGTAGGTAAAATCCCTCTACCTTACCTTGCTGATTTCCTACTACAACCCAGTCCACATACTTCATTGTAATAATAACAATAATAATTGTGGCATAAGCACTTTCTGTGTGCCAAGCCGTGAACTAAGCACTGGAGTGAATACAAAATAATTAGGTCCCACATGGGGCTCTCAGTCGAAGGAGGAGGGAGAATACATATTGAATCCCAATTAAGCAGATGAGAAAACTGAGGCACAGAGAAGTTAAGTGACTTGCCCCAGGTCACTCAGCAGGTAGGTGGCAGAACTGGGATTAGAAGCCAGGTCTTCTGATGCCCAGACTTGTTCAGTTACTCTAATGTCAACCTATTCTCTGGACCTCAATCTTGTCTATCTCTTTGCCGACCCCTTGCCCTTATCCATTTCTGCCCATAAATCAGGCAGAAACTCCTCACCCTTGGCTTCAAGGCTCTCCAGCACCTCGCCCTCTCCTACCTCACCTCCCTTCTCTCCTTCTACAGCCCAGCTCGCACCCTCTGCTTCTCTGCTGCTAATCTCCTCACCGTGCCTCATTCTCGCCTGTCCCACCGTCGATCCCCGGCCCACGTCATCCCCCTGGCCTGGAATGCCCTCCCTCCCCACATCTGCCAAGCTAGCTCTCTTCCTCCCTTCAAGGCCCTACTGAGAGCTCACCTCCTCCAGGAGGCCTTCCCAGACTGAGCCCTCTCCTTCCTCTCCCCCTCCTCCCCCCTCCATCCCCTCACCTTACCTCCTTCCCTTCCCCACAGCACCTGTATATATGTATATGTGTTTGTACGCATTTATTACTCTATTTATTTATTTCACTTGTACATATTTATTCTACTTATTTTATTTTGTTAATATGTTTTGTTTTGTTCTCTGTCTCCCCCTTCTAGACTGTGAACCCACTGTTGGGTAGGGACTGTCTCTATATGGTGCCAACTTATACTTCCCAAGCGCTTAGTACAGTGCCCTGCACACAGTAAGTGCTCAATAAATGCAATTGAATATGCTTGGTGGCTGTTATCATGTACCACATTTCAGGATCTTTTATCTTTGATTCCCATCTTGATATTTTATTTTTGGTACCACACAAAACTCATATACATACACAATACATAACTAGAGTTGGTTCATTTTCTTTCCTACTTCTTCTTGAACACAGCTAGTGAATCAGACACCCTAAGAGATGATCAATATCACTACAGTGATGGAATTCCTGCTCCTGGGGTTCTCAGAGGTCTGGGAGCTGTAGCTGGTCCATGCCGTGCTGTTCCTCCGGGTCTACCTGGTGGGCCTGATGGGGAATCTCCTCATCACCACCCTCGACCGGCACCTCCACACTCCAGTGTACTTCTTTCTCAGGCACCTGTCCGTCCTCTAACTCTGCCTCATCTCCAGAAGGAATCATTCCCTCGCCTCCCACAGCTTTGGCATTGCACCTCTGCATTTGGTATCCCTTTCCTAAAGGTTTCTTTAAGATATTGACAGTCAAGAAGCAGGTGGTCTCCAGAACAGTTTTGCATCAATCAACTAACAAGGAATGTCAATACTTGAGTCTTCCCCTATTTGACTGTAAGTTGCATGTGGGCAGGGAACACATCATATGCTTTTGTTGCACTTTTTCTAGTGGTTTTGTAATGTGAACTGCAAGTAGTGATGTGTATTACAAGTAGTGTGAGGTTGTTTTTTTTTAACGGTGTTTGTTAAGTGCTTACTATATGCCAGGCACTGGACTCGGTACTGGAGTAGGTAGAAGTTAACCACGTTAGACACAATTCATGTCAAACTTGGGGATCACAGTCTTAATCCCTATTTTACAGATGAGGTAACTGAGGCCCAGATAACAACGTCATGCAGGAGACAAGTGGCAGAGCCAATATTGTCTTGTCTCATCTTAGGCTGTTGAGTGGTCTCTGACCCGTAGCGACTCCACAGACACATCTCTCCCAGGGCTCCCCACTCTCCATCTGCAATGGTTCTGTGAGTGTATTCATACAGTTTTCTTGTTAAAAATATGGAAGTGGTTAACCATTGCCTTCAGTAATGCAGTAAATCTGAGTCTCCACCCTAGACTCTGATGCCACTGCTGCCCAGCACAGGTGAGTTTTGACTTGTAGCAGATTGCCTTTTACTTGCTAGCCACTGTCCAAGATAGGAATGGAATGGGTAGACCTCTGCTTGACTCTCCCTTCCATAGCTGAGAATAGTAGAATACTGGAAACTCTCCAGGTGTGATCCTGAGAGGGGTATCCAAGATTAGAGCTGAATAAAGACCATTACTACTGTGAAAACACAGTGTGGTCTCATGGAAAGAGCATGGGCCTGGAAGTGAGAGGACCTGGGTTTTAATCCTGGTTCTGCCACTAGTCTGCTGGGTTACTTTGGGTAAGTCACTTAATTTCTCTGTGCTTCAGTTCGCTCATCTGCAAAATGGGGATACAATACCTGTTTTCCCTCCTACTTAGACTGTGAACCCCTCTCGGGAACTGATTATCTTGTATCTATCCTAGGGCATTGTGCAGTGCTTCGCACATAGTAAGTGCTTAACGAATATCATTATAATTATTACTGCTACAACTACTATCTTCTATCACTGCTTGTATGCAGGTACCACCGATGGTAAAATATATCTACAAGTGCTCGTTTAACTGAAAAGGACAATGTAAAATCCACAGCCCACACTGTACTCACAAAAAGACTTTCCATGAATGTGTTACCATGCTTAATGCTTTCAGTGCCTCATAGTGTTTTCTCATTTGCTTCCTTGTCTCTCATGTCTTACCAAGTTTTGGTTTGAAGGGAGCAACTCCTTTCTTGAATGCAAGATTCTGTTCTGGTATATCATCAGCAACATACTCAGTTTTCAGTTGGGATGCAATATTATCTGAAGCTTGGTTTTACTGTGTCCTTAAAACGTTTCTTCAGCCCTCTCAGTTTCTCAATTTTAACTCTCAACCTGGCAACTCTTTTTATATTCTGCTATTGTCCATTCTCCATATATCTTCCATCTACTGTAGCTATTTTAAGATGAGCAGAGCTTTGATGCTCAGAGACTTCTTTTAAGTAGCTTTTGAGAAGCAGTGAGGTCTGGGATTCAGAGGACTTGGGTTCTAATCCTGACTCAGCCATTTGTTTGCTTTGTAACCTTGGGCAAATCACTTCACTTTTCTGTGTCTTAGTTTCCTCAACTGTAAAATGGGTGTTTAACATCTGGTCTTCCTTCTACTTACACTGTGAGCCCCATGTTGGACAGGGACTGTATCCGACCTGATTAACTTGTATCTTCCCTCATGTTTAGAACAGCAAATGCCTAACAAATACCACAAAAAATAAATCTGCCACTAGGAACATTTGATGCTCACGAGTTTATCCACACTTCTGTTTTCATTTCCTCTTCGGAGAGAGATTCAGATCACCAAGGAAATGAGCAATCACATCACAGTGACGGAATTCCTCCTCCTGGGTTTCTCGGAGGTCCAGGAGATGCAGCTGGTGCACACCGTGCTGTTCCTCCTGGCCTACATGGCTGCCCTGGTGGGAAATCTCCTCATCGTCACCGTCAAGGCCCATGACCGGCACCTCCACAGCCCCATGTACCTCTTCCTCAGGAACCTGTCCGTCCTCAATCTCATCATCATCTCAGCCACCATCCCAAATTCCATCATTAACCTGTTGACTGACATGAAGTACACAAAATCCATCTCTTTCTTAGGCTGTCTCTTTCAGGTCTTCCTTTTGTTTTTCTCATTGCCTGAAGAGCTGTTCGTCCTCACGGCAATGACCTTTGACCTCTATGTGGCCATCTGTCACCCCCTACACTATGATGTCATCATGGACCGAGGGGCCTGTGGAAAGATGGCCGCTGCCTCATGGCTCTTCGGGAGCCTGATGGCAGTGATACACACAGCCGGCACCTTCTCTCTCTCCTTCTGTGGGTCCAATCACATCCATCAGTTCTTCTGCGATATTCTTCAGTTTCTTCTCATATACTGTTCTCAAGACACTCTTAGAGAGGTTGTGCCCATCATCAAGGGTATCGTTCTAGGCTTCTGGTGCATTCTGGGCATTGGTGCTTCTTATACCTGCATCTTCTCTGCCATCTAGAAGATGCTAACTGTAGGACGTCGATCCAAAGCTTTTGCCACCTGTCTGCCCCACCCTGCTGTCATAATCCTTTTTCTCTTCTCTGGATTTTTCTCCTACCTCAAGCTGCCCTCTGACTCCCCCTCCACGCTAGACTTGCTGGTGTCCTTGTTCAACACGGCGGTGCCCCCCACCCTGAACCCCCTCATCTACAGCCTGAGGAACAAGAACATGAAGGTGGCGTTGGAGAGGCTCATAAGGGGGAAAATTCATTCCCATTCAGGACCACATGCACAGAAATATCGGCAGCTTTTCACAGTTACCGAAGATGGCTCAGCTTCAGAACAGTGGTCTGTTTCAGTATGTCTTGACTGAATCCATCGGCTCCTTGGAATGCAGGAGGGATTCCACATCACCCTTCAGGCTCTGGTGTCTCTGGACATTTTTCTCCTGGTGATCTACTCCACCTCTTAATAATAATTATGGAATTTGTTAAACTCTGACTATATGCCAAACACTGTTCTAAACACAGGGTGTAGATACAAGATAATCAGGTTCTCACAAGGGGCTCACAGTCTAAGTAGGAGGGAAAACAGATTTTTTAATAGTGTTTGCTTAGCTCTTATTATGTGTCAAACACTGTTCTAAGCTCTGGGAGAGATACAAGTCAGTTAGGTTGGATACAGTCCCTGTCCTGCATGGGGCTCATTTTCCTGTAGAGGAAATTGAGGCACAGACAAGTGAAGGGACTTGTCTTAGGTCACACAGCAGGTAAGTGGCATAGCCAGGGTTAGAACCCAGATCCTCTGAGTCCTAGGTCCGTACTCTTTCCACTAAGCCAAGTCACAACTTAATCTGTGCCTCAATTACCTTATCTGTAAAGTGGAGATTAAGACTGTGAGTCCCATGTGGGACATGGACTGTGTCCAATCTGATTATTTTGTTTCTGCCCCATGCTTAATACAGTGCCAAGCACACAGTAAGTGCTTAACAAATACCAGTAAATTAAAAAAAACCAATGTTGACATTGGGCAAGGCACTTAAACTTCTCTTAGCTTCAGCTTCCTCATCTCTAAAATGGGAATTAAGCCTGTGAGCCCCATAAGGGGTATAGACTCCATCCAACCTGATTATCTTGTATCTACCCCAGCACTCAGTAGGAAACTCTGAAACGAAGGTAGATTTAGAATGACTGCACAATGGGAAATTTAGCCCCATGATGGACAGGGACTATGTCTAACCTAATTGACTTGTATCTACCCCAGCGCTTTGAACAGTGCTTGACACATAATAAGCGCTTAACAAATATCATTTAAAAAATTTCAGGGACAGAGACTGTGCCTGATCTGATGACAATGACAATCTACCCCAGTGGTTAGTACAGTGTTTGGCACATAGTATTTAGCAAATACCATATGAGAAGCAGTGTAGCTTAGTGGCAAGAGCACGGGCTTGGGAGTCAGTAGTCATGGGTTCTAATCCCAACTCCACCACTTGTCTGCTCTGTGACCTTGGGCAAGTCACTTCACTTCTCTTTTCCTCAGTTACCTCATCTGTAAAATGGGGATTAAGATTGTGAGCCCCACGTGGGACTATCTCGTATTTACCCCAGTACTTAGAACAGTGCTAACCATCATTATTATTACTAATGAACAGTTGCTGAACATGCATTGTGGTGACCATGGAACCTGTTGACATCATTCAGGCCAATTTGCTTACTGTATCTCAATCTCATCTGTTTCACTGCCGACCCCTTCTGCCTCTGGACTGGAAGGCTCTCCCTCTTCATAGTCAACAGACAATAATTTTTCCCATTCTCAAAGCCTTATTAAAAGTATATCTCCTCCAAGAGGTCTTCCCCGATTGACTACTCTTTTAATAGTATTGATAACATTTATTAAGCACTTACTGTGTGCAGAACACTATAGTGAAGCATGGGAGATAATACACAGATGGGAATTAGATACAGTCCCTGTCCCTGAGGAGAGGGAAGGAGGTCCAGTAATGAAGTGTATGATGGTTGCTTCAGATGACCAACTCTTGTCCACAACACCCTCTCCCTTCTGTGCCACCCATTCACTTGGATCTGTACCCTTTAAGCACTTGTTATTCACCCCGCCCTCAACCCCACATACTTATGCACATTTTAGTAATTTATTCATTTCTATTAATGTCTGTCTCTCCCTCTAGACTATAAACTCATTGTAGGCAGAGAATTTGTTTGCCAACTCAGTTGTATTGTACTCTCCCAAGTGCTTAGTACAGGGCTCTGCAAACAGTAAGAGCTCAATAAATACAAGTGATTGATTGATTGATTGATTGATTGATTGATTGATTCAGGGATCTTGGTAGCAGCTCCTGAGGGCCATTTTGGGGAGATGCACAGTTCTGCAAAGAGAGAGCATTTTCTTCCTTGTAGGCTGTAAGCTCGTTGTGGGTCGGGAATATGTCCACCAATTCTGTTGTATTGTCTTCTCCCAAGTGCTTAGTATGGTCCTCTGCACACAATAAGCACTCGATAAATATGACAGATTAACTGATTCCCTTGGGAGCAATAAGCACTCGATAAATATGACAGATTAATTGATTCCCTTGGGAGCAAGGGACACAGAATTCCACTTCCCTGGGAGAGTTTCTGGAGGGTCTAGCCATATAGGAAAGAGGATCATGGAGTAGGAGGGAGAACAGGAATTGAATCCCCATTGTACAGATGAGAGAACTGAGGTGCAAAGAAGTGAAGTGACTTGCCCAAGGTCACACAGCAAGCAATTAAGAATAGCCAGAATTAGAACCCAGATCCTCTGATCCTTTCCACTTAGCCATGCTGCTTCTCTAGTCCACACAGCATTCTAATCTGTGGAGAGGAAAGGGGGTGAGATCAGAAGTACTCATGAGGGAAGTAATGATAGTAATTAAAATTATTTAATTTTTAAGTACTTACTATGTGCCAGATACCACACCAAGCACTGAGGTGGAGACAAGCAAATCAAGATACACAGTCCCTTTCTCATGTGGGCTCACAGTCTTAATCCTCATTTTACAGATGAGTTATTTGAAGCACAGAAAAGCTAAGTGACTAGCCCATGGTCACAGAGTAGACAAGTGGTGGAGCTATGATTAGAGCCCATGACCTTCTGGCTCCCAGGCCCATGCTCTATCCACTACTCCATGCTGTAGAAACCCACATCATTTTTCCAGGTCTAAACCCATATCCCGGTCCTTGAAGATTATTAAGGACTCATAGCCTGAGGAATTAGTATGGATAATCAACTACCTGGTTGCACCCTTGAAGGGAGTGAATAGAAGAAAGGGAGAACAGATTCTGATGGAAAATAAAGACATTTTTTAGGATGCACAGTAACGTCAATAATGATGACAATTATCATAAGGACTATTAATAATGATGGTATTTGTTAAGCACTTACTATATTCATTCATTCAATTGTATTTATTGAGCACTTACTGTGTGCAGAGCACTATACTAAGCACTTGGGAAGTACAAGTTGGCAACATATAAAGACGGTTCCCTACCCAACAAAGGGCTCACAGTCTAGAAAGGGGAGACAGACAACAAAACAAAACAAGTGGACTGGTGTCGAGTCATCAGAATACTATATGCCAAGCACTGTTCTAAGCACTGGGGTAGATATAGGGTGATCAGGTTGTCCCACATGGGGCTCACACTTTTTATCCCCATATTACAGATGAGGGAACTGAGGCACAGAGAAGTTAAGTGACTTGCCCAAGGACACACAGCAGACAAGTGGTGGAGGCTGGATTAGAATTCACATCCTCTGAATCCCAAGCCTGTGCTCTTTCCACCAAGCCATGCTATTACTATTGGCATTGTTAATAAGCCATTACTCTGTGCCAAAGCACTGCATTGGAATAATACTAGTAGTCATAATAATAGTATTTATTAAGTGCTTACTTTGTGCCCTGTATTTTAATAAACTGGGAGAGGCTATTCAGGTGGGAATTAGACATGGTTCCTGGCCCTCAAGGGACCCCGAAATTAAGTATAAAATGGCAGAGAGGAGAACTGGTGAAACAGAAAAATAGAGAAGTAATAATAATTATTATTATTGTGGTATTTGTTAAGCGCTTACTGTATGCCAAGCGCTGTTTCTAAGTGCTGGAGTAGATACCAGCTAATCAGGTTGGACACAGTTCTTGTCATTCATTTAATCATTCATTCAATCCTATTTATTTAGTGCTTGCTGTGTGCACAGCATTGCACTAAGAGCTTGAGAAGGTACTACATAATAATAAACAGGCACATTCCCTTCGTACAACAAGTTTATACCACATGGGGCTCACTGTATTAATTCCCATTTTACAGATGAGGTAACTGAGGCACAGAAAAGTTAAGTGACTTCCCCCAGGTCACACAGCAGACAAGTGGTGGAGTCAGGATTAGAACTCACTTCCTCTGACTACAAAGCCCATGCTTTTGCCACTAGGCCATGCTGCTTCTCATAATAAGAACCCTACAACAACATAAGAAAGTGACAGATGCATACCAATTAAAAACAATCTAAACAAAAGAAACAGCTTGGCCTAACAGAAAGAGCATGGGACTAGGAGTCAGAGGACCCGGGTTCTAATCCCAACTCTGCCATTTACCTGCATTGTGACCTTGGGCAAGTCACTTTGACAGGCCTCAGTTTCCTCATCTGTAAAATGAGGATTAAATTATACTACATCCTACTTAGAAGCAAGAAGCAGCATAGCCTAGTGGACAGAGCACGGGCCTGGGAATCAGAAGGACATGGGTTCTAATCCCACTCAGCCACTTGTCTGATGTGTGACCTTGGGCAGGTCACTTCACTTCTCTGGGCCTCAGTTACCTCACCCACAAAATGGGAATTAAGGGACTGTGTCCAACCCGATTAGTTTGGATCTACCCCAGCACTTAGAACAATGCTTGACACAAAGTAAGTGCTTAATAAATACCATCATTATTGTTATTATTAGACCATAAATCCCATATATGACAGTTCTGTGACTCAGTTTCCTCATTTGTAAAAAGGAGATTCAATACCAGTCCACCCTCTTACTTAGACTGTGACCCCCACATGGGACAGGGACTATGTCTGATTTAATTACTTAGTATCTACCCGAGTGCTTATTACAGCACTTTGCACATAGTAAGTGCTCAACAAATGCCATAATAATAAAAATATCAGTAGGGTCCTGTGGAGCGAGGAGCAGAAGACTCCAATCAGACGCAGTTCCTATTCCACACAGGGTTCAGCACCTAAGAGGGAAGGAGAAGAGATGTTTTATCCCCATTTTCCAGAGAACAAAACTGAGTCAGAGAGGTTACAATGCTTTCCCAAGTTCCCACAGCAGGCTAATGGAAGAGCTACGATTAGAACTTGGGTCCACTGTCTCTACTTTGCTCTTTCCACTTGGCCTCAGTGCCTCCCAAATGAAGAACGAGGAGAGAGGTTTTTTATTTACTCTTTCATTCAATCGTATTTACTGAGCATTTACTGTGTGCAGAGCACTACAGTAAGCACTTGAAGATGTACAATTCAACAGTAAACAGACACAGCCCCTGCCCACAGTGAGCTACAGGCTAGAGGGTGGAGACAGATGTCAATAAAAATGAATTAATTATGGATATTCATTCAATCATATTTAAGGCTCTGGGTGCAGAGCACTGTACTAACACACTTATGTGCATAAGTGCTATGGAGCCGGGAGGCAGGAATAATAATAATAATAATAATAATAATAATAATAATAATAATAACAATAATAGCATTTATTAAGTGCTTACTATGTGCAAAGCACTGTTCTAAGCGTTGGGGGACACGAGGTGATCAGGTTGCCCCACAGGGGGCTCACAGTCAATCCCCATTTTACAGATGATGTAACTGAGGCACAGAGAAGTTAAGTGACTTGCCCAAGGTCACACAGCTGGCAATTGGTGGAGCCAGGATTTGAACCCATGACCACTGACTCCAAAGCCCGTGCTCTTTCCATTGAGTCATGCTGCTTCTCTAAGGATCCAGTGGCTGAAAAGAATTCAACCTTCCCCCAGCCACAGACACCATAGAGTCACTCTAGGGTCTGGGAGACGCAGACCCTCCTGCTGTTCCCTATGTGCCCCTTCTTCCCCCTGACCTCCACTACTCCTAACATTCTTTCCCCAAGAGGCACGAGGGATGAGAAAAAAGAAGCTGCCCAAAGCTGATGAACGCTGAGACTGGGGACTTGGACAGTTTGAAGCAACATTTCGGATCACTCCTCTATTCATATCATTAAGCAAATCACCTTAAATGTTCAGAATATATATTTCAAAAGAGACGGGAAGCTTTGGAAACCACATTTGTTTTTCATATTGTGGATTTTAGTAGATCAGTGACACAAGTTAAGAGGAGGAGAGCTGGGGCAGTTCTCCAGCAAGGGTCTGGCTGGTAGGGAGCATATGAAAGGCGGATTCCCACCTGGTTTCTACATGTTTTATTTTTATTTACTTATGTTGTGCTAGACCAGATGATCCAGTTAGTCTCTTCTAACTCTATGAGTTCATGAACACATAATGCTGTACCATAGCCAGATTTGGAACACATTGACAGGAGTCCTGTCCCATAGAGGAGCAGAAAATGGAAATGGGAAGAGCAAAGGGAACAAGTTATGGTGAAGCAGAAGGATATGTGGGAAGAGGAAATAGGGGGTCTAATATGGGAAGGCCTATCGGAGGAGATGTGCCTTCAGTAAGGCTTTGAATGGGGGAAGAGTAATTGCCTGTCAGAGTTGCGGAGGGAGGGCGTTCCAGGCCAGAGGCAGGACATGAGCCAGGTTCGTGGCAAGACAGGGGAGATCGAGGCACAGAGAGATGGTTAGCACTAGAGTAGCAAAGTTTGTGGACTGAGTTGGAGAAAGAGGGTAGTGAGGTGAAGTTGGAGGGGGCAAGGTGATGAAGTGCTTTAAAGTCAATGATGAGAAGTTTTTGTTTGATATAGAGGTGGATGGGTAACCACTGGAGTTTCTTGAGGAGTGGGGAAAAATGTTCTGAACGTTTTTGTAGAAAAATGATTTGGGCATCAGAGTGAAGTATGGACTGGGGTGGGGAGAGAGGAAATTGGGAGGTCAGCAAGGAGGCTGATGCAGTAATTCAGGCATGATATGATGAGTGATTGTATTAATGTGGTAGTGATTTAGATGAGGAGGAAAGGATGGATTTTAGGGATTTTGTAGAGGTGGGAGCTCGTTGTGGGCAGGTATTGTCACTGTTTATTGTGTATTGTACTTTACCAAGTGCTTACTACAGTAGGTGCTCCATAAATACGATTGAATGAATGAATGACAGGATTTAGTGATGGACTGAATATGTGGGTTGAATGAGAGAGGAGTCAAGGATAATGCCAAGGTTAGGAGCTTGTGAGACAGGAAGGATGTTGGTGCCATCTACAGTGATGGGAAAGTCAAGGGGAGGACAGGGTTTCAGTGGGAAGATAAAGAGTTAAATTTTGGACATGCTAAGCTTGAGGTGACCAGAGAACATCCAAGTAGAGATGTCTTAAAGGCAAGAGGAAGAAGTTACTACGTGTCAAATATTGATATAAGTGCTGGGGTAGATGCAAGTTAATCAGGTCAGACAGGGTCCCTGTCCTACATGGGACTCACAGTCTACGTAGGAGGGAAAACAGGTATGGAATCCTCATTTCACAGTTGAGGAAACTGAGGCCCTGAGAATTGAAGTGAGTTGTCCAAGGCCACACAGCAAGCAGTTGGCAGAACCTGGATTAGAACCCAGGTCTTCTGACGTCCAGGTCTGAGTTCTATCCACTAGGCAACCCTGCTTTTCAAGGAAGTTTCCCCTTGAGGACCCTGCCCAGGGTGGCTTTCATATCTTTGTTCCTCAAGCTGTAGATAAGGGGGTTCAGGGCGGGGGAGAGTACCGTGTAGAGCACAGATACCAGCAGGTCCAGCACTGAAGGGGAGTCAGAGGGCATTTTTAAGTGGGCAGTAAATCCACAGGAGAAAACTATGGCTATCACAGCAAGATGGGGCAGGCAGGTGGAGACGGCTTTGGTTCTGGTCTGTGCAAATGGGATCTTTAGTACAATGGACAAGATGTGGAAATAGGAAACCCCCATGGACAGGAAGCAGCCGAAATCCAACATGATGCTAATGCCTATCAGGACACAATAGAAGGCAAGCAGGACAGGGTTAATACCTGGGGGATGTCGCAGAAGTACTGGAGGATCACACTGGAGTCAAAAAAAGGCAAGGGAAAGATGTTGACGGTGTACAGGAGACCAGAGAGAGCACAGCTGAGGCAGGAGGCGGCAGCCATCTTCCCACAGGCCGCTCTATCCATGATGACATCATAGTGCACGGGGTGGCAAATGACCATGTGGCAGTCATAGGACATCACCGTGAGCAGAGTGATCTCCAGTGAAGCAAAACAAGTAAAGAAATAGAGTTGGGCAGCACAGCCTAGAAAGGAGATGGATCTATGGTCGGTCAGGGAGTTGTGGATGGACTGGGGAACAGTGATGGAGATGTAGCAGAGGTCAAAGACAGACAGGGGCCTGAGGAAGAAGTACTTGGGGGTGTGGAGGCATCAGTCGAGGATGGTGAAGGCAATGATGAGGAGATTACCCATTAGGGCCACCAGGTAGACCAGGAGGAACAATGTGGCATGGACTAGCTGCAGCTCCCGGACCTCCGAGAACTCCAGGAGGAGGAATTCCATCACAAATGTATGACTGGCCATTTCCCTAGAGGTTTTGTCACTTGCCTAGGGAAGAAGAAGCAAGGGAAGAAAATGGAGGCAATGTTGACACTAAGGAGGAGGATGAAAGAGGTGTCCAGGTTTCCAGCATTGCCAGAGGGCAGTTGCCCCTAGCATAGGGGAGAAGTGGTGTTGCTTATTTGATAGAGCTTGGGCCTGGGAGTCAGAAAGACCTTGGCTCTAATCCCGGCTCCAAGCCCTGACTGCTGGGTGACATTGGGCGACTCACCTAACTTATCTGGGCCTCAGTTATCTCATCTTTAAAATAAGGATTAAGACTGTGAGCCCCATGTGGGATGTAGACTGTGTCCAACCTGATTATTTTGTATCAACCTCTGCACTTAGTACAGTGCCTGGCACACAGTCAGTGTTTAACAAATCCTATGATTTTCATCACTCTTATCATTATTATTACATGAGATATCCTGCTCCTTTAAAATTAAAGGAAGATGAGTAAGTACAGTGGAAGAAAGAAAGCCTCCATATAATGGAATAAACATATGGTCCTGGGATTCAGGTGATGCACAATCTAATCCCAGCTCCACCAATGGCCTGCTGTATGCCCTTGGATAGAACCTCTCTGGGCCTCAGTTTTCTCATCCTTAAAATGGGGATAAGAAAACTGTTCTCCCTTCATCATAGCCTGGCATCCCCAAATGATATGGGGACTGTGTCAGGTAGGATTATCTTGCAACTACTCCAGTGCTCTGGCACTTATCAGAATTTTAATAAATACCATCACTATTGGAACTATGATGGTCTATGGCTGCAATGAAGAGCAGTTATGACCTAGTGGAAAGAGCCCAGCCCTGGGAGTCTGGGGTCTTGGGTTCTAATCCCAGCCCCTGTGTGCTGCTGTGCCTGATGTGTGCTTGCCTGCTGTGATCTTGGGCATATCACTTCCCTTTTCTCTGCCTCAGTTCCCTCATCTGTAAAATAGGGATTCAATGGCTGTTCTCCCTTCAACTTAGACTGTGAGCCCCATGTGGGACCGGATTACCTTATATCTTAGTACTTTGTACAGTGCTTGGAACATAGTAACACTTAAAATACCAAATTACTATTATTATTATTATTGTTATTATTACAGAGGATATATACTAGAGCTGGGGGGCACGGGGTGAACAGGAGTGACCAGAATGGTCTCTGGAAAATTAATTTGGCATGCCCTTTTGTGGTCGGGGTTCTAATCCCAGCTCCACCACTTGTCTGCTGTGTGACCTTGGGCAAGTCACTTAACTTCTCTTGGCCTTGGTAATCTCATATGTAAAATGGGGATTGAGACTGTGAGCCCCATGTGAGACAGGGACTGTGTCCAACCCGATTTGCTTGTGCCCACTCCAACACTTAGTATAGAGCCTGGCATATAGTAAGTGCTTTACCAATACTATTATTATTATTATTATCATTATTGCCTCACTCACTGCAAAATAGAGAGACTGGTGCAAAAAGGGTATATGGAAAGGCACTGTCTTATGCCCCAGATGGCACCCTGCTTGCATTGCCCAGTTCCCAGGGAATGGGCATGGTGGAGAGGGTGAAGGGGTACCAAGATGCCATCATGCCTAAAATGAGCCAGGTACCAAGAAGGCAGAGCAGGAGATGGAGAGGAGGTACAGTGGCAGGGAAAGGGTCTACCAACTCCGTTGTAATGTAATCTCTGAGGTGCTTAGTACAGTGCTCGGCATGCAGTAACTGCTCAATAAATACCATTCATGATGATTTACTAAATACCTATTGAGTGCTAGTCACTGAAATAAACACTGGGTAGGGACCGTCTCTATATGTTGCCAACTTGTACTTCCCAAGCGCCTAGTACAGTGCTCTGCACACAGTAAGCACTTAATAAATACGATTGAATGAATGAATGAATAACACAGCAGTAGCAAGATAAACATTTTCTGTCTGCAAGGAACTTAACATCTAACAGAGAAGATGCCCAGACAAAAATAATTCTCGACAGTGAAAGTGGGATAATAAAGCGGGAAGCAGATAAAGCGGGAAGCAGGCCCCCCAAAAAATAACTTCAGGAGGAAACATCTGATGTATTCAGATACATAAAATATAGGTACATAAAATATTCAAAAAATAAATATGCATTTAGGAAAGTGCTGAATCTCGTCTCTTTCTCTTTTCTTTCTTTGCATCCTCATTCCTTCCTAATAATAATACTAATGATGGTATTTGTTAAGTGCTTACTATGTGCAAAGCACTGTTCTAAATGCATGGTGGGGGGAACAAGGTGATCAGGTTGTCCCACGTGGGGCTCACAGTCTTAATCCCCATTTTACAGATGAGGTAACTGAGGCCCAGAGAAGTTAAGTGGATTGCCCAAGGTCACATAGCTGACAAGTGGCAGAGCTGGGATTCGAACCCATGACCTCTGACTCCCAAGCCCTCACTCTTTCCACTGAGCCACGCTGCTTCCTACACACTCTCTCATCTCCTCTCCTCTTATCGTCCTTCCCTGCTCCTATCCTCTCCCCTCTTCTTCTTACCTCCTCTCTTTCTGTCCCCTCTTCACTTTCTTCTCTGGCTTTTGTCCCCTTCACTCCAGAGAAACCTCCCTCTCAAAGGTCACCAATGACTTCCTTCTTGCCAAATCCAACGTCCACCACTCAATTCTAATCCTCCTCTGCCTCTAAGCTGCCTTCAACGCTGTGGACCATCCTCTTCTCCTGGAAATGTTTATCAACCTTGGCTTCACTGACTCTGTTCTCTCCTGGTTCACCTCATCTCTCTGGCCGTTCACTCTCAGTCTTCTTTGTGGGCCCCTCCTCTGCCTCCCACTCCCTAACTGTTCGCGTCCTTCAAGGTTCAGTACCTCAAGTCTCCATCTACACCCACTCCCTTGAAAAACTCATTCTCTCCCATGGCTTCAACTACCACCTCTATGCGGATGATGCCCAAATGTACATCTCCAGCTCTGATCTCCCTCCCTCTCTGCAGTCTCACATTTCCCCTTGCCTTCAACACATCTCTCTTTTAGACTGTGAGCCCACTGTTGGATAGGGACTGTCTCTATATGTTGCCATTTTGTGCTTCCCAAGCGCCTAGTACAGTGCTCTGCACACAGTAAGCACTCAGTTAATATGATTGATTGATTGATTGATTGATCTCTCCTTGGATGTCCTCCCAACCCCTCAAGCTTAACATGTCCAAAACAGAACTCCTCATCTTCCCACCCAAACCCTGTCCTCCCCTTGAATTTCCCATCACTTTAGATGGCATTACCATCCTTCCTGTCTCACAAGCTCATGTTATCCTTAGTGTTATCCTTGACTCCTCTCTCTCACTCAACCCACATATTCAATCCATCACTAAATCCTGTCGGTCCCACCTTCAAAACAGCACTAAAATTTGCCCTTTCCTCTCCATCCAAACTGCTACCACATTAATACAATCAATAATCCTATCCTGCTTCAGCCTCTTTGCTGACCTTCCAACCTCCTGTCTTTCCCCACTCCAATCCTTACTTTACTCTGCTGCCCAGTTCATTTTTCTATAAAAACATTAAGGACATGCTACCCCACTCCTCAAAGAACACCAGTGGTTGCCCATCTATCTCTGCATCAAACAAAAACTCCTCAACATTGGCTTTAAAGCCAATCAATCACCTTGCCCACTCCGACCTTACCTTACTACTCTCCTACTACCACCCAGCCCACACACTTCACTCCTTTAGTGCTAACCTTCTCATTATGCCTCGATCTCTCCTGTCTTGCTGCCAACTACTAACCAGCATCCTGCCTCTGGCCTGTAATGACCTCCCTCCTCAAATTCAACAGAAAATTACTCTCACCCACTTCAAAGTCTTACTAAAGGCACATCTCCTCCAAGAGGCCTTCCCTGAATAAGTCCCCCTTCCTCTTCTCCCACTCCCTTCTGCATCACCCTGAGTTGCTCCCTTCATTTGTCCCCACTCCCAGACCTCCAGCACTTATGCACATATCTGTAATTAATTTATTTATATTAATATTTGTCTCCCCCTCCTGGACTGTAAGCTTGTTGTGGGCAGGGAATGTGTCTGTTTACCGATGCATTATACTCTCCCAAGAGCTTAGTACAGTCACTTGTTCTGCTTTGTTCTGCACACAGTAACTGCTCAATAAATACGACTGAATTGAATTCCTTCTCCTTCCCCTTCTCTCCTTTCCTCTTCCATTTCCTCTCCTCTCCTCTTATCCTTTCCTCCTCTCCTCCTCTCCCCTTCTCTCTCATCCCTTATTCTGTCTTTTCTTTCATTCATTCATTCAATCGTACTTATTGAGCACTTACTGCGTGCAGAGCACTGTACTAAGCTCTTGGGAAGTACAAGTTGGCAACATATAGAGACGGTCCCTACCCAACAGTGGGCTCACAGTCTAGAAGGGGGAGACAGACAACAAAACAAAACATATTAACAAAATAAAATAAATAGAATAAGTGTGTACAAGTAAAATAAAGTAATAAATATGTACAAACATATATACATATATACAGGTGCTTCTTCTCCCCCTTCTTTTCTTTCTTCTCTCCTCCCCTTTCCTCCATTCCTTTTCTCTCTTCTCCTCTTCCCTCCTTCTCTACTCTCTTCTCCTCACCTCCTCTCCTATCTTCTCCCCTCCAGCCTCCACTCACCCACTCCTTTTCTACTCTCCTCTTCTGCCCTCATTTTCTCTCCTCTTATCCTTACCTCCTCTCCTCCTTTCCCCTTCCCTCTCCTCCCCTCTACTCTCCTCTTTCCTCCTCTCTCTTCTCCCCCTCCCTTCCCCTCTTCTCCCCTTCTCTTCTTTCCTCCCTCTTCTTCCCGGATTTTCTCTCCTCTTATTTCCTCCTCTCCTTGCTTCTCATTCATTCATTCATTCATTCGGTCGTATTTATTGAGCTTATTTATTTATAAGCACTTGGAAAGTACAATTCAGCAACAAGTAACAATTCTCTTTCTCAACTCCTATCCTATCTTCTCCTCTCCCCTGTACTTCTCGCCCCACCCCTCTTCTCCCCTTCTGTCCTCTCCTCTCTCCTCCCCTCCTCACCTCTTTTCCTCTCTCTGCCCCATGTCCATTTACTCTCTTCTTTCCTCTCCTCTCCTCCTCTTCCTTCCTCTCCCCTCCCCCCATTGACACCTTATTCCACAGCTAAAACAATACTGTTCCTCTGCCAAGGTACTGTCTCCTCCCCACACCCCCCCGCAGCTCTTGGGCCTTGATCCCAGCCACATGCCTCTATCCAGTCCGGGGGGAAAGCTCCAGTTAGTGACCCTGTCCACAGACCTCTCCTGGCCAGCGAAGGCAGACCTCAAGGTCATGCATGCAGTGATGTAGCTGCAGCAGCAGCAGCCACAGAAACTGGTCAAAGGGATGGCAGCTGGCTCTGGACATTCCTCTGTGACTAGTTTTGCTGCTGTCCCCCACACAAGACTCCTGGACACCCTGCAGAGATGGCAGCCCCAAGTCTCTCCTCTGGATGGGGTCCCTCCACTAGGCATCAGGATGGAGCCTGCTCCCAGAGGCTGCTTCTGTCCAGGCCCCGCAGAGATGGGGCTGGGGTCCTCGAGGCAGGCGAGGATGTTGTCTGGGAGCTGAAAACCCAAGCTGCACCAGCACTGCTCATTCTACCTGCTTTGGGGTAAAGAAGGGAGCCGGAGAGATGGTGGCTTGTTATGCTTTAAGGAGACCCTGGGGATCCCCATCTCCTTGGGATTCTATTGCTTGCAAAAGGATGTCCACAGGGGTATGGTGGGCTTAACTTCTCTCCTTGGGAGGTGTGGGCAGGTAATTGAGCTCTGAGGGAAATCACTGGAGCAAAGATCTAGGAAGACATCTCTCCCTCTTCACCCTGCCACCATCACTCCAGCCCAAACCTATGTTCAATCAATCAATCAATGGTATTTATTGAGGGCTTCCTGTGTACGCAGAACTGTACTAAGTGTTTGGGAGAGTACAGGACAACAGAGTTTTTTATGATGTTAAGCACTTACTACATATAATAATAATGATGGTAATTGTTAAGTGCTTACTATGTGCCAAGCACTGTTCTAAGCACCGGGGTAGATACAAGATTAACAGGTTGTCCCACGTGGGCCTCATAGTCTTTATCTTCATTTTACAGATGAGGTAACTAAGGCACGGAGAAGGTAAGTGACTTGCCCAAAGTCACACAGCTGACAAGTGACGGAGCTGGGATTAGAACCCAAGACCTCTGACTCCCAAGCCCGTACTCCTTCCACTAAGCCACTTGTCAAGCACTGTTCTAAGCACTGGGCAAGACACAGGTTTATCAGGTTGGATACAGTCCCTGTCCCACATGGGACTCACAGTCTATTTCACCCCCTTTTTAAAGCTGAAGAAATTGAGACACAGAGAGGTTGCATGACTTACCCAAGGTAACCCAGCAGACAAGCGGAAGACCTGGGATAAGAACCCAAGTCTTTCTGACTCCCAGGCCTATGATCTATCAACTAGGCCATACTGCTTGGTAGATACATTCTCCACCCACAAAACTAGAGGAATTAGCCTGTCTCTGCTTCTACTCCCCAAAATCAGCAATCAGATTTCACAGGGGTCTAGGAAGGCTTTGAAGCTGTAGAAAGGGATCTGAGGTCATAGTCCCTTGGTGACCTGCTCAAGAAATACATTTTTTATGGTCTTTGTTAAGCACTTCCTATGTGTCAAACACTATTCTAAGCACTGGGGTAGATACAAGCTAATCAGGTTGGACACAGTCCCTGGTCCACATGGGGCTCACAGTCCAAGTAGGAGGGAGAACAGGAGGGCTGAGGCACAGAGAAGTGAAGTGAATTGCCTAAGGCCACACAACAAGCATTTGGCAGAGCCAGGATTATAATCCAGGTCTTCTGACTCCCAGGTCTGTACTCTTTCAACTATGCCACACTGCCACAATTATTATTGTTTTTATTACCCCAGCTGGGCTCTGTTTTTGTTTGTTTTTGTGGTATGAGAAAACATTAGTGACTCTGCACTCTGCACACTCCACCCTCAGTAAGTGCTCAATAAATACCATGGATTGATTGATAACTCTCCCTGTATCCTCACACCACTGTGGTCTGATGCTACCTAAGCAGCACAACGAAGCATGGGCCTGTGGCCTGTGGCTCCTGGGCCAGCGGAGGGGCCTCCCCAGGGCCGTGGGACCCCAATTTCAGGGCTGTGGTGATGAATGTGCTCTCCCCATCTCCTGCTGACTGTGCAGGGTGTGGGTGAAGGGGAGGGGATCAGGAACTTGCCCTGATGAGGATAAGACAGGAATTTTCCAGGTGTCCGTGTCCCCTCAGCAGGGCTTCCCCCGGAAGCAGTTTCTGGTGTTTTCCTCCGGTGCTTTTGGACATGAGAGGCTTCTGGGAAAGGGCCCAAGTCTTCTGTCTTCCTGGGAGGGCAGGACCATCATCGGCTCAGCGGAAGCGGAGACTATAAATACCCTTGATTGATTGGTCGAGGGCTGTTCTTCAGGACATCTCTACGGAAATGTCCCATTGACACTTCCACCTTGCTCTGGCCAAAGCAGACCTTCTCCCTTTAAATTCTGTCCTCTTCCCATGACTTTCCCATCACTGTAGATGGCACCGCCATCCTCCTTGTCTCTCAAGCCCATGCTCTTGGTGTTCTCCTCGACTCCTCTCTCTCATTCCACCCACATATTCAATCTGTCACCGAATCTTGTAGGTTCCTTCCCAAGCGCTGAGTACAGTGCTCTGCACATAGTAAGTGCTCAATAAATACTATTGATGATGATGATTGATGATGATAAAATCTGCCCTCTTCTCTCCAGCCAAACTGTGGAGCATTGATCCAAGCACTCATCGTATCCCGCCTTAATTACTGCATCAGCCTCCTCGCTGACCTCCATACTTTCTGTCTCTCTCCACTCTGGTCTATACTTCACTCTGCTGCCCGAATCATTTTTCTACAAAACCGGTCAGTTCACGTCTCCCCACTCCTCTCTCCTCACTTCAGTCTATACTGCACGCTGCTGCCCGGATCATCTTTGTGCAGAAACGCTCTGGGCATTTCACTCCCCTCCTCAAAAATCTCCAGTGGCTACCAGTCAACCTAAACATCAGGCAAAGACTGAGAGTGAGGACACTCTCGACTTCAGGGCTCTCCATCACTTCGCCCCCTCCTACCTTACCTCCCTTCTTTCTTTCTACAGCCCAGCCCGCACCCTCCACTCCTCTGCTGCTAGACTCCTCACTGAGCCTCGTTCTCGCCTGTCCCGCTGTCGACCCCCGGCCCACATCCTCCCCCTGGCCTGGAATGCCCTCCCTCCGCACATCCGCCAAGCTAGCTGTCTTCCTTCCTTCAAAGCCCTACTGAGAGCTCACCTCCTCCAGGACGCCTTCCCAGACTGAGCCCCCCCTTTCCTCTCCCCCTCCCCATCCCCCCAACCCTACCTCTTTCCCCTCTCCACAGCACTTATATATATATATTTGTACAGATTTATTACTATATTTATTTTACTTGTACATATTTACTATTCTATTTACTTTGTTAATGATGTGCATCTAGCTGTACTTCTATTTATTCTGATAACTTGACACCTGCCCTGTCTGTCTGTCTCCCACTTCTAGACTGTGAGCCCGTTGTTGGGTAGGGACCGTCTCCATATGTTGCCAACTTGTACTTCCCAAGCGCTTAGTACAGTGCTCTGCACACAGTAAGCACTCAATAAATATGATTGAATGAATGAATGAATGCTTCTTCATTTCTGAAATGATCACTTTTCTGTGCATCGCTATGGCTCTGTGATAGATCACATTTTAGGGAATGTTCATTCATTCATTCATTCAATCGTATTTATTGAGCCCTTACTGTGTGCGGAGCACTGTACTAAGCGCTTGGGAAGTACAAGTTGGCAACATATAGAGACGTTCCCTACCCAACAGTGGGCTCACAGTCTAGAAGGGGGAGACAGAGAACAAAACAAAACATATTGACAAAATAAAATAAATAGAATAAACAAGTACAAATAAAATAAATAAATAAATAGAGTAATAAATACATACAAACATATATACATATATACAGGTGCTGTGGGGAGGGGAAGAAGGTAAGGCGGGGGGGTGGGGGGGAGGGGGGAGAGGAAGGAGTGGGTTCAGTCTGGGAAGGCCTCCTGGAGGAGGTGAGCTCTCAGTAGGGCCTTGAAGGGAGGAAGCGAGCTAGCTTGGCAGATGTGTGGAGGAAGGGCATTCCAGGCCAGGCGGATGACGTGGGCTGGGGGTCGACGGTGGGACAGGCAAGAACGAGGCACGGTGAGGAGATTAGCGGCAGAGGAGTGGAGGATGTGGGTTGGGCTGTAGAAGGAGAGAAGGGAGGTGAGGTAGGAGGGGGCGAGGTGATGGAGAGCCTTGAAGCCGAGGGTGAGGAGTTTCTGCCTGATATGTAGGTTGATTGGTAGCCACTGGAGATTTTTGAGGAGGGGAGTAACATGCCTAGAGCATTTCTGGACAAAGACAATCCAGAGAGCGGCGTGAAGTGTGGATTGAAGTGGGGAGAGACAGGAGGATGGGAGATCGGAGAGGAGGCTGATACAGTAATCCAGACGGGATAGGATGAGAGCTTGAGCGAGCAGGGTAGTGGTTTGGATGGAGAGGAAAGGGTGGGTCTTGGCAATGTTGCGGAGCTGAGACTTGCAGGAAGCACAGGTGGCCGGAGTAGCACTTTAGAGGATGGAGGAGATCTCCTCTGAGGATACTGCAGGGAAGGATGGGAGAGTAGCAGAGAGCGTTGAGAGCCGGGGGGTTGGAGAATGTGGGGGTGTGACTTTGGGGAGCTCATACCTGATGGATTTAATTTTATGCATGACTGTGGCTTACACAAAAGGTGTATTGGCAAATGGGGGTCTGGAAATCCAAGGAACCATCAGGGATACCTAAAGTCCCACATGCTCACCTGTGTTCTCGAATATAAAACTCTAGTATATCAATCAATCAATGTCATTTATTGAGTGCTTACTTTATGCAGAGCACTGTATTAAGTGCATTGGAGAATGCAATACAAAAGAAACTGTTGACATTTTCCCTGTCTACAACGAGTTTACAGCCTAAAAAGGGAGATAGACATTAACACAGGTAAATCATTATTTATTCAGTGCTTTCTCTATGCCAAAGCACTTAGCCAACAGCTGGGGTTGGTGCTGAGAAATCAGATTGGACACATTGCCTTTCCCACTCAGGGTTCATGGTCTAAGAATTGCAGAGAGCAGGTATTCATTCAATCATATTTACTGAGTACTTACTGGATGCAAAGCACTATACTATGTACTTAAATCTCCTTTTCAAGAATGCAGAAACCCACACCCCAGAGGTTAAGTGATGCTCCTGAAGTCATATACTATGTCAGAGGCAGGGCTGGAATTAGAATCAGCATGGGTCAGTGGATAGAACACAGGCCTGGCAGTCAGAAGGACCTAGGTTCTAATCCCTGCTCCCCCACTTGTCTGCTGTGTGACCTTGGACAAGTCATTTATCTTCTTTAGGTCTCAATTCCCTCATCTGTAAAATGGGGAGTGCGCCCTATCTGACTAGCTTGTATCTAATCCCGAGTTTAGCTTGGCACATAGTGAGTATTTCACAAATATCATTTAAAAAAAAATGAGTCCTGGGTCTTTTCTACTAGAGTGCTCTGCCTCCCTTCCATTTACATACACAAACTTCCATATATACACAAACATTCACTGATATAATCTTATGTGAATACAGATAAACACTCACAGTTGCATACTTCTTCACTTCCTCCTCTGCTCATAATCCTACATATATGCACACATAATACCAACTCTTACACACATTGCTTTAAACACATTATCTCACAGATCCATTCACTCATAGGTAAACATCTCCTATTAATCACACAAATACATTCATACGTTTGCACAGACATACAAAAACACCAACAAACTTGCACACAGACACAGAAACACACACACACACACACACACACTCATTCATTCATTCAATTGTATTTATTGAGGGCTTACTCTATGCACAGCACTGTACTAAGTGCTTGGGAAAATGCATCTACATACTTGTTCTCACACAAATAAAAACTTTCATGGTTCCTAGCCAGGCTAGATTCTGCCTTTCGTGTCTGGGAATTTCCATTCCCTGAGAGTGGGTGGGGAAAGACACATCCATTTCCTTCTGTCAGAGCTTGCACCTTGTCCCAACCTAACATGCCCTAAGAGATAGGCCCAGATCATCGACAACTCAGCCTGTTGCTGCCGGGCTCGTCAAGAGAAAAATGAAGAAAAGATAGGATCCTAGGAATCTCCTCCATGAGAAAATTAGTGAACCCGTATTCACCTCGAAGAAACTGTCTGAAACTTTCCTCAGGGGAGATCTCTCCCTTAGAGGTAGCATGAGCTAGTGGTAAGACTACAGGACCTGAGTTCTGCCACCAGCTCTGTCACCGGCAGTCCTCGGGCACCTCACTGCACCTCTCTAGGCCTCAGTTTCCTTCTTCCATAAAATGGGACTGTGGTCTCTGCCCTCCGATTGCTTTGCTCTTGAGTGGCAGAATGTCTGTTCTGTTCGTCCTGTATCTGCCCCTCGTTAGCTCATAGTAAGCCCTTAATGAATGTCCCAAACAAAAATATCACTTTGAGGTGAGGAAAGTGGACAGATTCATTTTTTTCATCTATTTTTTCCACCAGTCCCCCCACTCAGACTCACTGGAATGGTCTAGGGTTCCTGCTGGTTTTTCTGGATTCTCACCTCTCCCTTTATCCTCTTGAACGTTTGTGGCTGTGACAGGAAAGTCTTTATGAGGTAACCTGTCCTCAACGGTTCCCCGATGACCTCATGGTCTCCTTAAAGCAGCTGCTGTTCTGGACAGGGTGCGGGAGGGGATTCCCCTGAGAGCACCAGTCCTGATCTCTGCCTGAGAGGCCTCATTACCTGGGAAACCCCGGAGCCAGTAGGTGACATCATCCCTGAGGTTCAGCAGAGTATTACCTCCCACATCCATGTGGCCCTGAGGCATTTTAGAGAAGCCGTGAGCCTTGATTAAGACTGGACAGTCTGCCTTTCAAGCACTCAATGGTATTTATTGATAACTTACTGTGTGCAGAGCACTGTAAGAAGGTCTTTGGAGAGTACAATACATCAGAGCTGGTTACAGACATTCTCTGCCTAGAGCTAACAGTCTAGAAGGGGAGACAGATATTTAAATAAATTATGGATATGTACACAAGTGCTCCAGTGCTGAGGGGGGAATGAATATCAAGTGTTTTAGTGAAGCTGATCCGAGTGCAAAGTGACATAGAAAGGGGAAGAAGTAGGGGGAAAGAAGGCTTTGTTTATCTGGGAAAAGCTTTTTGGAAGAGATGTGATTTTAATAAAGCTGCATAGGTGGAGCTAGTGAAAAAAGCACAGTCCTGGAAGTCAGAAGGATCTTGGTTCTAATCCTAGCTCTGCCACATGGCTTCTGTGCCACCTTGGGCAAGTCACTTCACTCCTCTGGGCCTCAGTTACTTCATCTGTAAAATGGGGATAAAGACTGTGAACTCATGTGGGAAATGGACTGTGTCCAACCTGATTAACTTGTATCTACCCCAGTGCTTAGTACAAACCTGGCATATAGTAAGTACTTAACAAATACCATAAAAAGGAAATGTTTGTCTGTTGTATATGAAGGAGGATGGAGTTCCAGACCAGAGCAGGATTTGGACAAGAGATCAGTGGTGAGACAGACAAGATTGAGGTACATACAATGAGTAGGTTGGCATTAGAGAAGCAAAGTATGCAGACTCGGTTGTAATAGGCAATCAGGGAAGTAAGGTAGGAGAGGGCAAGGTGACTGAGGGTTTTAAAGCGATGGTAAGGAATTTCCATTGTTGCGGAGCTGGATAGGGAGCTACTAAAGGTTTTTGAGGAGTGGGGAGATGTGAATTGAATGTCATTTTATGAAAATGATCCAGACAGCAGGGCGAAGTATGGACTGAAATGAGAAGAGACAGAAGGAAGGAAGGTCAACCAGGAGGCTGATGCAGTAATCAAAGTGGGACAGGATAAATGCTTGGATACATGTACTGGTAGTTTGGATGGGGAGCAGAGGGCAGAATTTTAGCAGTGTGGGTCATGTAGAACTGATAGGATTTGGTGACAGATTTAATGTGGGTTGAATGAGAGTGGTGAGTCGAGGATAATGCCAAGGTTATGGGTTTCAGATACAGAGGATAGTGGTGTTGTCTACAGTGATGGAATAGTCTGGAGGACAGATTTTGGGTGGAATAATGAAGAATTCTGCTTCGAACATGGTAATTTTGAAGTGTTGATGACCATCAAGTAGAGATATCCTTAAGGCAGGAGGAAATGTGAGACTGCAAAGAAGGAGGGAAGTAGCATGACCCAGCTGATAGAGCACGGCCCTGGGAGTCAGAAGGATTTGGGTTCTAATCCCAGCTCCACCACTTGTCTGCAGTGGGGCCTTGGGCAAGTCACTTCGCTTCTCTGTGCCCCAGTTACCTCATCTGTAAAATGGGGATTAAGACTGTGAGCCCCATGAGGGACATGGACTGTGTCTGACCTGATTATCTTGTATCTACCCTAGCACTTAGTTCAGTTCCTGGCACATAATAAGTGCTTAACAAATATCATTTAAAAACGGAGAGAGATCTGGGCTGGATAGGGAGATTTACTTCACGCTGCTGCCTGGATCATCTGAGATCTCAGTTACATCATCTGTAAAATGGGAATTAGGACTGCAAGCCCCATGTGGGACAACCTGATTACCTTGTATCACCCCCCAGCGGTTAGAGTGGTGCTAGGCACATAGTAAGCACAACAAATATCATCATTATTATTAAGTGCTTAATTATTATTATTATTATTATTATTATTATTTTATTATTATTATTATTATTGAGGGGGAGGAAATTCCAGGCCAGAGAGGGAGGACAAAGGAAAGGAAAAAGAGTAGCAGAAACCAATTTAGCATCAGGGGGAAAGTAGCAGATAGGTGGAGGGCCCGGGGGGGCTTCTGAAGTGTGGAACGAGAGCTCCACCACTTGTCTGCTGTGTGATCTTGGGTAAGTCACTTAAATTCTCTGTTCCTTATTTACCTCACCTGTAAAATGGGGATTAAGATTGTGAGCCCCATGTGGAACGATATTCCTTATTCCACTGGGTCCAATCTGATTATCTTGTGTCTATCCCAGGGAATTGTACAGTGCCTAGCACATAGTAACCCTTAAACTACCTGGAAGGAAAATCTAGAATGGATCAATATTCACAGTATTATTTCTACTGCAATGATATTTATTCTGCACCTTCTGAATGCACAACAGTTCCCTCTCTTTATAGGGACAATGGGATCAGTTTGGGGAGCAGAGGATTTAACCCTACATCTGGAAGGAGAAACCATGCAATAACAATCATGGTGGTATGCTCACCATGTGCATCTGTGATCAAAACATGGAAAACTGAGTTGGACACAGTCCCTCTCTCACGTGGGGCTCACAGTCTAAATAGGAGGGAGAACAGGTATTGACTCTCCATTGTATATGTGGGGAAACAGAGGCACAGAAAAATTGAGTGACATCCAAAGTCACAAACTAAGCAAATGGTGGAGGTAGGATTAGAACCCAGGTCCTCTGACTCCCAAGTCCGTGCTCTTTCCACTGCTTTTGCTTTCTATTGCACCTGCCTAGAACTCCTTCTCTACACATATCTGTTCTCCCTGCCTTCAGAGCCTTCCTCAAATCCTATTTTTGAAAAAAAAATGATTTTGTTAAGGCTTACTATATGTCAAACACTGTTCTAAGAACTAGAGTAGATTCACCTTTATCAGGTTGTAGAGAGTCCCTATTCCAAGTCACTTCACTTCTCTGTGCCTCAGTGCCCTCACCCACAAAATGGGGATTAAGACTGAGCCCCTTATGGGACATCAACTGTGCCCAACATGATTAGCTTGTATTTACCCCAGTGCTTTAGTACAGTGCTGGGCACTTAGTAAGGGCTTAACAAATACCATTAAAAAAAGAAGAAACCGAACTCCTCATCTTCCCTCCAAAATCATCTCCTCCAACTAGCTTTCCCAGCACAATTGACAACAGTCCCTTACTTCCTGTCTCAGAAGATTGCAACCTTGACATTGTATTTGATTTCTCCCTTCTCTTCAACTCTCGCATCCCAGCCACTGGCATATCCAGTAGGTTTGTCCTCCCAGCTATTTTCTAGATCCACCCCTTATTCTCCATCCAAATGGCCACTACCCAGGTCTGGACACTAGCCATACCCCAGCTAGAATACTGTGTTAGTTTCCTACTTAGTCTGCAATTGCTCAATCTCCCCAGTTATTGCATAGCTCTGCTGCCCAGATCATCTTTTTATAGAATCTTTCTGCACACATTCCCCCCTCCTCTTTAAATGGTGATGCACACACCTCCAAATCCAGTAGAAATTCCTGACCTTTGATTTAAGCCACTCCATCATTCCTTTCCTTCTTACCTATCCACCCTGTTCTCCCACCTCAACTTAGTTAATACTCCCAAGTGTTTAGTAGAGCGTTTGGCACAAAATATGTGCTCAATAACTAATGTAGATTAGTGGAAAGAACACAGGCTTGGGAGTCAAAGGAACTGGATTATTTTCCCCGCCTCCCCGGCATTCCCATATTCCCCACCTCTAGACCATAAGCTTATTGTGGGCAGGGAATGTCTGTTACATTGTTATATGTACTCTCCCAAGTGCTTAGTACAGTGCTCTGCAAACAGTAAGTGCTCAATAAATATGATTGACTGATGGACTACTCCCAGCTCTGCCACTTACCTGCTCTGTGACCTTGGGCAAGTCACTTCACTTCCTTTGTGCCTCAGTTTCCTCACTGGCAAAATGGGGATTCAATGTCTATACTCCATCCTACTTCAAAAGTGAGCCCCTTATGGGACTTGATTATCTTGTATGGAGTCATCATGGTCTAGTGGAAAGAGCATGGTCCTGGGAGTAAGTGACCCCTCTGCCCTACCTCCTTCTCCTCTCCACAGCACTTTATATTATTTGTATATATGTATTTATACAGATTTATTACTCTATTTATTATACTTGTACATATTTACTACCCTATTTTGTTAATAATGTACATACAGCTATAATTCTATTTATTCTGAGGGTTTTGAGACTGGTGAGACTGGTTTTGTTGTCTGTCTCCCCCTTCTAGACTGTGAGCCCATTGTTGGGTAGGGACCGCTCTATATGTTGCCGACTTGAACTTCCCAAGCACTTAGTACAGTGCTCTGCACACAGTAAGTGCTCAATAAATACGATTGAATGAATGAATGAATGAATCTAGGTTCTATGCCCAGCTCCACCACTTGTCTGCTGTGTGACCTTGGGTAAGTCACTTAAATTTTCTGTTCCTTATTTACCTCACCTGTAAAATGGGCATTAAGATTGTGAGCCCCATGTGGAATCATATTCCTTATTCCACTGGGTCCAATCTGATTACCTTGCATCTATCCCAAGGAATTATACAGTGCCTACCACATAGTAAGTGCTTAACAAATTCCATAAAAAATAAAAGTAAAAATAAATACTACTGATTGTTGATTGATCCCACTGCCTCCAGGATTCCTTCCCCAATTAATTTCTAATCTTCCCAACTTGTACCAACACCTGCAACCTCAGCCCTTGCATTCCACCTAAGGACTTGTCACAGGTCCCACAAAACTTATTCATATCTTATATAACCTATTACTCCCCCTTTCTATAATTGATTTAGGCATTTGTTTTCTCTGCTAGACTTCAAGGTCAGGGACCATACTGTAAAACGTTCTGTACTCTTCCAAGAACTCAGTAGAATGTTCTGAACCAGGTGTTTGCCACAATTCATGGTATTAATGATGATAGTGATAATGAAGTGAGGGAAGTTGTAAAACAGCCGTCCTGGCAAATATCTCAAAGTAGGACAGAACCATCAAGTTTGTGATTTTTCATGGGAAGTATGGGACTGGGAGTCAGGGGATCTGGGTTCCAATCCCAGATCTGCCACTTACTCTCTGAGTGACCTTGGGCAAGTCACTTCCCTGTATCTCAGTTCGCTCATATGCAAAAATGGAAATTCAATATCTATCCTCTTTACTACTTAGACTGTGAGCCCCATGTGGGACCTGATCATCTTTTATATAACCCAACACTCAATACATTGCTCAGCACATAGTAAGTGCTTAAAAAGTAACAGAGTCATTATTAGTGGGTAGTCCAGATATATGAGAGTGAGGTAGATTCAATGGTCCTCAGAGGTGTGATCTTGTCAGATGTTCTGATCGAGATGGTTCCCTTCTCTATGTCTGGTTAACATTGGCAGATCATGGTCAACCACACCACAGTGATGGAATTCCTCCTCCTGGGGTTCTTAGAGGTCCGGCAGCTGCAGCTGGTCCACACTGTGCTGTTCCTCCTGCTCTACCTGGTGACCCTGATGAGGAATCTCCTCATTGTCGTCATCACAGCCCTTCACCGGCACTTCCACACCCCCATTTATTTCTTCCTCAGGCACCTGTCCATCCTCGACTTCTGCCTCATGTCTGTCACCGTCCCCAAGTCCATCCTGGTCTCTCTGACCACCTGCCCCTCCACCTCCTTCCTGGATTGTTGTTTGCAAGTCCTTCTGGTGCTTTTGTTTGCCACTTCAGAGCTTTTCATCCTCAAAGTGATGTCCTATGGCCGTTACACCGCCATCTGCCACCCCCTGTGCTACGAGGTCATCATGGCCCGAGGGGCCTGTGGGAAGATGGCGGCCCCATCCTGTCTCATGGATGCCTCCTTGGAGCATCCCTCTCAGCTGGTGCATTTTCTTTGCCCATCTGTGGGTCCCGTGAGATCCAACAGATCTGTGGTGTCCCCTCCTTGCTGAAGATCTCTTGTTCGGAAGAACATGCAACCCTCGATCTGACTGTAGCCATTGGTTTCTGTTTGACTTTGTTCTGCTTTGTTTCCATCGTAGTCTCTTATGTACACATCTTCTCCACTGTGCTGAGGATCCAGTCCACAGAGGGACATGTCCATAGCTTTTTTCACCTGCCTGCCCCACCTCACCACTACCTCTGTTTCTTTCACTACTGGTTCCTTCCCTTACTTAGAGCCTCCCTCAGAGTCTCCTTCGGCCCTGGACCATTGGCATCCGTATTTTACACCGTGGTGCCCCCCCTCCACCCTGAACCCCCTCATCTACAGTTTCATTCAGTCGATCAATGGTATTTATTGAGCACTTACTGTGTGCAGAAAACTGTACTAAGCGCTTGGAAGACTACAACAGAATTGCACTTAGATTTGTTCCCTCTTCTCACCCAACCCTCAGACCCACAACACATGTCTATATCTGTAATTTATTTATTTGCATTAACTTCTGTCTCCTCCTGTATATTGTAAGCTCATTGTGGACAGGGAACATGTCTACCAACTCTATGATATTGTCGTCTCCCAAGCACTTAGTATGGTGCTCTGCACAGAGTAAGCACTCAAAAAATACAATTGATTTATTGGTTGGTAAACATCATTCCATCCCACAAGGAGCTTACAGTCGACAGGGAGATCCATAGCAAAGGCCATTCTGTTCTCTTTCAGTCACTTCACCCCAGTTTTTACTGGCTGAACAGATTCCCAACCCACATTCCCCACCACATTCATGCACTAGAGCCTCTCCTCTTTCCATTCTGATAATGTCCATAAATGACAAATCAATTGTATGGGCCTCGACTCTCAAGACCTCCCTCCTCTGTCCGATTTTTATTCACTTTAATTTCAGCACTAATGACTTTCGGGAAGGACAAGGCTCATCCTGCCCACTCTTCCCCATTGGTTTGGTCCCTAGCCCTTCATTGATCTCATACCACTAACCCATGGCCCTGGGTCACCGGCACTGTCTGCCTCCTCTGCTCTTGTGAACAAGGAGCAGAGTGTTACAGTTGGAAATCTAAATATCAGGCTGAATTCGTCCACTTCAAGTTTATCCTTGAGTGCTTTAACACTAGCCCTCTTCTCCACCCTTATTGACGCCCATGCCCATCACCCTCTCCAGTTGTTCCAGACACTCAACTCCCTCTTCTGGCCCCCTGACCTCCTACCTCCCCCACCTCTTGCCCCCAAAAACTTGGCCACCTATTTTATTAAGAAAATTGACACTATCAGGTGTGATCTCCCTAAAATCGCCCCGACCCTTCTCAGATCCTCCACCCTCCTGCACCCTTTTCAGCTCCCCCATCTTTTTCAGCAGTATCTCATGCCTTCTCTCAAATCCACCACCTTCACCTGTGCATCTGACCCCATTTTTTTGCACCTTATCAAAGCTCATGTCTGTTCCCTTCTTCCCACTCTAACAGCCATCTTCGACTGTTTGTTCTCCAATGGCTTTGCCCCTACTGCTTTCAAATATGCCTAAGTCTCCCCTACCCTAAAAAACCCTTCCTTGACTCCACGGCTCCTTCCAGTTATCACCCCATCTCCCTCCTACCATTGCTCTCCAAACTCTTAGAGCAAGTTGTCTAAACCTGCAGTCTCAAATTTCTCCCCTCCAATTCTCTCCTCGACCCCCTCCACTCCACAGAAACCTTCTGTCCCCTTCATTCCACAGAAACTGCCCTCTCAAACATCACCAATGATCTCCTTCTTACCAAATCCAATGGCCTTTAATCCATCCTAATCCTCCTCAACCTCTCGGCTGCCTTCAACACTGTCGACCACCCCCTAGTCCTGGAAACGTTATCAAACCTTGGCTTCATTGACAATGTCCTCTTCTGGTTCTCTTCATCTCTCTAGCCGCTCATTTTCAGTCTCTTTGGCAGGCTCCTCCTCAGCCTCCCATCCCCTACTTGTGGGGGTCCCTCAGGGTTTAGTTCTGGGTCCCTTTTTATTCTCCATCTACACCCACTCCCTCGGAGAACTCATTTGCTCCCAGTAGCTTCAAATACCACCTCTATGTGGCTGATATCCAAATCTACATCTCCAGACCGGATCTGTCTCCCTCTCTGCGGTATCACATTTCTTCCTGCCTTCAAGACTTCTCTACTTGGATGTCTCCCAATCACCTTAAGCTTACCATGTCCAAAACAGAACTCCTTATCGTCCCTCCAAAACCCTGACTTTCCCATCATTGTAGATGGCACCACTATCTTTCCTGTCCATAACATTGGCATTATCCTCGACTCTGCTCTCTCATTCAACCCACATATTCAATCCATCACCAAATCCTGGTGGTCCCACCTTCACAACATTGCTAAAATTCACCCTTTCCTCTCCATCCAAACTGCTACCACTTTAATACAATCACTCATCCTATCGCTCCTGGATTACTGCATCAGCCTCCTAGCTGACCTCCCAGCCTTTTATCTCTCCCCACTCCAGTTCATACATTTATTCATTCATTCATTCATTTGATCATATTTAATGAGCGCTTACTGTATGCAGAGCACTGTATTAAGCCCTTGGAAAGTACAAGTTGGCAACATATAGAGACGGTCCCTACCCAACAATGAGCTCACAGTCTAGAAGGGGGAGACAGACAACAAAATAAAACATGTAGAAAGGTGTCAAAACTGTCAGAACAAATAGAATTAAAGCTATATACACATCATTAACAACATAAATAGAATAGTAAATATGTACAGGTAAAATAGAGTAATAAATCTGTACAAATATATATACACGTGCTGTGGGGAGGGGAAGGAGGTAGGGAGGGGGATGGGGAGGAAGTGAGGAAAAAAGGGGCTCGGTCTTGGAAGGCCTCCTGGAGGAGGTGAGCTCTCAGTAGGGCTTTGAAGGGAGGAAGAGAGCTAGCTTGGCAGATGTGGAGAGGGAGGGCATTCCAGGCCAGGGGGAGGACATGGGCTGGGGGTCAACAGTGGGACAGGTGAGAACGAGGTACAGTGAGGAGGTTGGGGGCAGAGGAGCGGAGGGTGTGGGTTGGGCTGTAGAAGGAGAGAAGGGAGGTGAGGTAGCTGGGGGCGAGGTGATGGAGAGCCTTGAAGACTTGAGGCCAAGAGTGAGGAGTAAATCACTCTGCTGCCTGGATCATTTTTCTACAGAAACATTCAGGACATATTTCCCCACTCCTCAGAAAACTCCAGTGGTTGCCCATCCACCTCTTCACCAAACAAAAACTCCTCACCATTGGCTTTAAAACACTCAGTCACCTTGTCCCCTCCTACTTCACCTCACTATTCTCCTACTACAACCCAGCCACACACTTCACTTCTCTAAAGACAACCTTCTCACTGTAACTTGATCTCCTCTATCTCGCTGCTGGCCCATCGCCCACATTCTGCCTCTGGCCTGGAATGCCCTCCCTCCTCAAATCCAACAGACAATTACTCTCCCCCCATTCAAAGGCTTATTGAAGGCACCTCTCCTCCAAGAGGCCTTCCCAGACTAAACCCCTCTTTCTTCTTCTTCCACTCTCTACTGTTTCACCCTGACTTGCTCCCTTTGTTGATCCACCCACCTAGCCCCACAGCACTTATGTACTTATACATAATTTATTTGTTGATATTAATGTCTGTGTCCCCCCATTAGACTGTAAGCTTGTTTGTTGGCTTGGCATGTGTCTGTTCATTGTTGTACGGTGACTCTCCCAAGTGCTTAGTAAGTGCTCAACAAATATGATTGAATGAATGAATGAATGAATTTGAGAGACCCCTCCAGTAGACAGCCCTCAGCTTTTGTTTTCCAAATGTTATTTGTTAAGTACTTATTCTGTGCCAAACCCTGTAATAAGTGTTGGGGTAGATACAAGTTAATCAGGTTACACATGGTCCCTGCCCCACCTAGGGCTCACATTTACATTTAATCCCCATTTTGCAGATGGGCAACTGAGGTACAGACAAGTGAAATGACTTACTCAAGGTCACACAGCAGGCATATGGAGGAGCCAGGATTAGAATCCAGGATAATAATAATAATAATAAAAATCATGATATTTGTTATGCACTTACTATGTGACAGGCACTGTACTAAGAGCTGTAGTAGATGCAAGCAAATCAGATTGGACAGAGTCCCTGTTCCATGTGGGGCTTGCCCAAGGTTGCACAGCAGACAAGTGGTGGAGCCGGGATTATAACCCATGACATTTTTTAACTCCCAGCCCCATGCTCTTTCCAGTAGACCACATTGCTTTTTAACCTAATCAGTCTTATTTATTGAATGCTTACTGTGAGCAGGGCACTGTACTCAAGGCCTGGGAGCATACAATGTAATAATATAATCAAATTGGTAGACATGTTTCCTGCCCACCATGAGTTTACAGTCTAGAGGGGGTGATGGACGTTGAAATAAAAATCAAGTGGAGAGGTGTTTACTCCCCATTTCACAGGGGAGCAACCTGAGGCACAGGGAAGTTAAATGACATGCCCAAGGTCACAGCAGAGAGTGGTGAAGCTAGGACCAGAACTCCAGTCTTCCTGGAACATCTTTGCTGTCCACATTAGCCATCTCTTTTGGGGGATTCTTACTGGGTCCCACCCACATCATGCAATGCTGATTGTTTGGTCAGAAACCTCCCTCAGAGGTGGTCCAATGCCAGCAGGCAGAACTGGAGATTGAATTTGACCTGGTAGATGCAGCCCCGGCCTGGGAGTCAGCAGGACCTGGGTTATAATCCAAGCTCCATCATTTGTCTGCTTTGTGACTTTGGGCAAGTCACTCCACTTCTCAGGGCTGCAGTTACCTCATCTGTAAAATGGGGGTTAAGACTATGAGCCCCATTGTGGAACAGGGACTGTGTCCATCCCGATTTGCTTGTATCTTCCCCTGTGTGTAGTTCGGTGCCTGGCACAGAGTAAGTGCTTAACAAATGCCACAATTATTATTATTATTATTAGTTCAGGGTCTCTCAATTCTCAGGGTCATGTTTCTTTCCCCCAGACCCACAGCAGCGTGGCCTAGTGGATAGAGCATGGATTTGGGGTCAGAAGGACCTGGCTTCTAATTCTGGCTCCACCACTTGTCTTCTGAGTGACCTTGGGCAAGTCACTTCACTTCTCTGGGCCTCAGTTACCTCATCTGTAAAATGGGGATTAAGACTGTGTGCCCCATATGGGACAGGGACTGTGTCCAACCTGATTAATTTATATCTGCCCCAGCACTTAGAACAGTGCCTGGCACATTGTAAGCCCTTAGTAATTACCATAAACAAAACAAGCAACAACAACAGTGGGGCTTAACTGACAGTGAACTGACATTCTGGTGACTGTTCCATTTCCCAGTGGAGCCACCAGGACAGGGCTTGAGGGTCCTCCAGAGAAACTCACCTGCAAAGCTCTTCAGTGATTTGCCAGTAATGAGATCCCAGTCCCATCCCCCAAGGAGCCCCTTCCCCCAGGAACTCCTGGCCGCTCCTAATAAGAGGAAGTTAGAAGCAGCCACTGATCCTTTTGCCCTTGGTGAGCCAAGGTGAGTGGGGACCAAGAGGCCTGGAAATCCTCTTCTTCCTCACCAAGTGTTTCCAGGCTCTAAAGGAGAAGCCAGAGATGTGAACCAGCATGAAAACTGAAGCCAAGGCCCAACACTGTGAGTCCGAATGGGAGGTATAGGAGGAGACAGGGCCAGGGAGGGAGTTTCACAGCAGGACTGCAACTGGGAAAAATGTAGATAGGAATCTCTCCCATTTCCTTGTAGAAGACAAGGCAAATAAGCCCAGACTCCCCACCTTCATCCTCTTAATAATTATGGCTTTTATTGAATGCTTCCTATGTCTTAAACACTGTCCTAAGTGCTGGGGTAGATGAAAGATAATAAGGTTGGACACAGTCACTTTCCCACGTGGGCCTCACAGTCTAAGTCAAAGGGAGAACAGGTATTGAATATCCATTTTCCAGATGAGGTAACTGAAGCAGAGGGAAATTAAGTAACTTGCTCAAGATTATACAGCAGACAAGTGGCAGAGTTGTGATTAGAACCCAGGTCCTCTGACTCTCAGGCTTTTGCTCATTCCATTAGACCACCCTGCTTTCCAGTAGTTGTCTTCTTCTTCTTCCTCCTTTTTTCATTTTTTAATGATATTTGTTAAGCACTTATGTGTCAAACACTGTTCTAAGTGGCTGGGGTAGAATCAAGGTAATCAAGTCAGACACAGTCCCTTTCCCACATTTGTCTCACAGTCAAAGTACTCAATCCCCATTTTACAGTTGAGGAAACAGGCTCAGAGAAATTAAGTGACTTGCTCAAGGTCACCCAGCAATCAGGTGGCAAAGGTATGTTAAGAAATGTGCCTTCTAAAGGCTTTGAATATGAGACAGAGTAATTGTCTGTTGGATATGAAGAGGGAGGGAGTTCTAGGTCAGAGGCAGGATATGGGCGAGGGGTCAGCAATGAGGCAGATGAGATCGAGGCATAGTGACTTGGCACCATACATTCATTCATTTATTCAATCGTATTTATTGAGTGCTTACTGTGTGCAGAGCACTGTACTAAGCGCTTGGGAAGTACAAGTTGGCAACCTATAGAGACAGTCCCTACCCAACAGCAGGCTCACACTCTAGAAGGGGGAGACAGACAATAAAACAAAACATATTAACGAAATAAAATAAATAGAATAAATATGCACAAATAAAATAAATAAATAAATAGAGTAGTAAATATGTACAAACATATATACAGGTGCTGTGGGGAGGGGAAGGAGGTAAGGCAGGGGGATGGGGGGGAGAAGAAGGAGGGGGCTCAGTCTGGGAAGGCCTCCTGGAGGAGGTGAGCTCTCAGTAGGGCTCTGAAGGGAGGAAGAGAGCTAGCTTGGCAGATGTGTGGAGAGAGGGCATTCCAGGCCAGGGGGATTATGTGGGCCGGGGGTCGATGGCAGGACAGGCGAGAAGGAGGCACGGTGAGGAGATTAGTGGCAGAGGAGTGGAGGGTATGGGCTGGGCTGTAGAAGGAGAGAAGGGAGGTGAGGTAGGAGGGGGTGAGGTGATGGAGAGCCTTGAAGCCGAGGGTGAGGAGTTTTTGCCTGATGCATAGGTTGATTGGTAGCCACTGGAGATTTTTGAGGAGGGGAGTAACATGCCCAGAGCGTTTCTGCACAAAGACGATCCGGGCAGCAGCATGAACTATGGATTGAAGTGGGGAGAGACAGGAGGATCGGAGATCGGAGAGGAGGCTGATGCAGTAATCCAGTCGGGATAGGATGAGAGATTGAATGAGCAGGGTAGCAGTTTGGATGGAGAGGAAAGGGCGGATCTTGGCAATGTTGCAGAGGTGAGACCAGCAGGTTTTGGTGACGGATTGGATGTGAGAGGTGAGTGAGAGAGAGGAGTCGAGGCTGACACCAAGGTTGCGGGCTTGTGAGATGGGAAGGATGGTAGTGCCATCAACAGTGATGGGAAAGTCAGGGAGAGGGCAGGGTTTGGGAGGGAAGATAAGGAGTTCAGTCTTGGACATGACAGGCAGACATCCAGATGGAGATGTCCTGAAGGCAGGAGGAGATGCGAGCCTGGAGGGAGGGAAAGAAAGCAGGGGCAGAGATGTAGATGTAGGTTTCACTAGTGGAGTGGAGTGTGCAGACTGGGTTGTAGAACTACAGCAGCGAGGAAAGGAAGAGGGATCTAGGTGACTGAGTCCTTTAAAACTGGTGGTGTGCTGTTTCTTTTTAATGCAGATAAGATCCACAGTCCATGCTCTATCCACTAGGCTACGCTGCCTTACAACGTAATCACACAATAATAGTTATTGAGCACTTCCTTTGTGCAAAGCGTCTCTGTTATATTGCACTCTCCTAAGAGCTTAGTACAGGGCTCTTTAATAAGTAAGTACTCAATAAGTACCAATGATTGCTTCCATGAGGTTCAGCTGGAATCTTAATTGAGAGTTAGCTAATGTGAGCAGAGAAAAATACAACTTTTGTCAAAGCAACTAAGCAACTACCACTTAGGTCATGGCACCTTGGCACCAGGGAAGAAGTGTAACCTAGGGGAAAAAAAGAGTACAGTCCTTGGAGTCAGAGACCCTAGGTTTTAATTCCGGCTCCAAAACTTACCTGCTTTATGACTTTAGCAAGTAACTTCACTTTTCTGTGCTTCAGTTTCCACATTAAATGATCTGGGCAGCTGAGTGAAGTGTGGACTGGAGTGCAGAGAAACAGGAGGTAGGGAAGTCAGCAAGGAGGCTGATACAGCAATCAAGGCAGGAGAAGGTAAGTGCTTGGATTAGTGTGGTAGCAGTTAGGATGGAGAGGAAAGGGCAAAATTTAGCAATGTTGTGAAGTTAGAACCAACAGGATTTGGTGGCACTGAATGTGAGGGTTTAATGAGAGAGATGAGTCAAGGATAATACAAAGGTTATGGGCTCGGGAGACTGGGAGAATAGTAGTGTTGCCTACAGTGGTGGGAAAGATAGGAGAAAACTGGGTTTGGATGGGAAAATGGGAAGTTCTGTTTTGTATGTTAAATTGGAGGTATCAGTGGGACATCCAGGTAGAAATGTCCTGAAGATAAGAGAAAATTCATGATCGCAGAGAAGAAGGGAGGCCAGGGCTGGTGATGGGGATTTGGAATCACCAGCATAGAGTTGGTAGTTGAAGCCATGATAGTCAACGAGCTCTCCAAGAAGTAGGTGTAGATAAAGGATAGAGGATAAATGAGTATGTTTGAAAACAGTGGGGAAGGAACCATTGGAAAGTGAATTGTTAAAGATCAAGGTGAGGAAGGGAAGAAAGGAGGGGGCAAGTACAGTTCGAAAAGATGGAGTTAGAGGTGCAGTTGGAGGGGATGGATTTTGAGAGGCAGCAGGAAATCTCCCTGAGATACTGCTGTGATGGATGGGAGAGACAAAGGATTCCTCAACATCCTTTGTCCTTCATCATCTGTTATACTCTCCCTTGATTTTTTAATGGTACTTAAGAACTCACAATGTGCTAAGCACCGAACTAAGCGCTGGGGTAGATACATTCATTCATTCAATCATATTTATTGAGTCCTTACCATGTGTAGAGCACAGTACTAAGCACTTGGCAAAGTACAGTACAATGACAAACAGTGACACTGCTTGCCCACAATGAGCTTACAGTTTAGTCTCATCTGGAGCCTGGTACCACGTGGCCTCCTTGGTTAAAATTTCTAATTCCTCATCTATGATTTCACTGTGGGTAAATGTGCTACCTAAGTAGCAGAATTCTGTGATGGCATCTAGCCCTGTGACCATAAAGAGTCTTTGACTGGGTGTAGGTGTAGGCTGATTCAGCAAAACGGTTTGCAATCATTTGTAGGTTGTCTTTGGTGTGTGATTCTAGGACACAGCCATCTCCAAACAGCAATTCGTGAATGACCATCTCTAGGATTTTGGTTGAGGATCCAAGTCAATTGAGTCCCAAGAGCTACCCAAAGAAATGAAAGGGTGTTCTACCACCTGCGTCCGTGTCTCTTGTAGCATTTTCCAGCAAGGTTGAATGGCATTAGTTCAACAGCACCAGGCCTACACACAACCCTGCCTCACTCCACTGGTGGTGGGGAAATGGATAATAATAATAATCAGAATTGTGGTATTTGTTAAGTACTTACCTATGTGCCAGGCACTGTGCTAAGTGCTGGGGTGCAAACAAGTAAATCGTGTTGGACACAGTTCCTGTCCCAAGTGGGGCTCACATTTTACCCCCATTTTATTCCCATTTTACAGATGAGATAACTGAGGCCCAGGAAAGTGAAGTGACTTGCCCCAAGGCCACACAGCAGGCAGGTGACAGAGCCTGGATTAGAACCCATGACCTTCTGACTTGCAGGCCTGTGCACAGCATCCCTGTCTCTGCCTTAATCTTAGAATCTGAATGATCTTTTCTAGATGTATTAAGTAATTTTAAGTACCCAGATCTACTGATAATGTCAAAGGCTTTCATAAAATCTACTACAACATAACAGCTTAATGAACTTGGGGAAAAAATACACTTGTTTCATCTTTTCCTCACAAATGTTTGATCCAGAGAGGGATAGATACTAGACCCTTCTAGAACTGGGGCCCTGGTATTCTAGGCTTAGTTAGTCAGAACTGCCAGGCAGTCATTTAAAGGAACCTAGTTCCTTTAAATATTTGCCCTGCTCTGCAGAAAGGTTTGAAAGGAAAAGAAGCATTTCTTCAATGCAATGGAGTTTACCTGGGAAGAAGCCAGACAGATATCCCAAATCAGTTTTGTATAGAGTTCTAATACGCAGAGCTGCCCAATTTTAACTTGTACAGGTTGGAGTGAGGGGAGAGTAGCAGCAAAAATACATATTCTGCCTAGAAGCATTCTCCATTATCCACATGGGAGAGAAACTGTTGCCCAATATCAGTTCATGAGTCCCCATTGCTAATCAGGTTGGACACAGTCGCTGTCCCACTTGGGGCTCACAGTCCAAGTTAGAATCTGCCATCATTCTCCATTGTTCTCCTTCATCTTCCATTGTTTTCCATCATCCTCAATCAACCACCATCATCCATCATCATCTGTTCTGTCATCCTCCATTATTCTTCATCGTACTCTGTTATCCCCCATTATTCTCCATAGTCCTCAGTCATCCTCTATCATCTGTTATCTTGTCACCCTCCATTATTCCCCATCATTGTCTGACATCCTCCATCATTCTCTTTCATCCTCCAATATCCATCATCCTCTGCCATCCATCATCCTCTATCCTCCATCTTCCACCATCCTCCATCCTTCATTTTCCTCCCTCATTCTTCATCATCAGTTTTTCAATCTTTCAACCACTGCTCAGCGTGGCTCAGTGGAAAAGCACGGGCTTGGGAGTCAGAGGTCATGGGTTCAAATCCTGGCTCCTCTGCTTGTCAGCTGTGTGACTTTGGGCAAGTCACTTCACTTTGTGCCTCAGTTACCTCATCTGTAAAATGGGGATTAAGACTGTGAGCCCCACGTGGGACAACCTGATCACCTTGTATCCTCTCCAGCTCTTAGAACAGTGCTTTGCACATAGTAAGCACTTAACAAATGCCATCATCATCATTCTTATTCTCTCATGATAGTTACAACACAAAGGACAAGTGGCCCCCAATTTTTGAATAGGTTATTCTGAAAAGCAATATTCTAATTAACAGATCTTGGCTATCCTTCTTCTTCCTCCCTCAGCAGGTAACATGGAAGGCTCTGGAAAATGAACAATCACACCTCAGTGACTGGATTCCTCCTCCTGGGGTTCTCAGAGGTGTGGGAGCTGCAGCTGGTCCACACCACGCTGTTTCTCCTGTTCTATCTGGCAGCCCTGATGGGTAATCTCATCATCATCACAGTCACTGCCCTCGACCAGTGCCTCCACACCCCTATGTACTTCTTTCTCAGGCATCTGTCCATCCTCGACCTCTGCCTCATCTCCATCGCCGTCCCCAAGTCCATCCTCAACTCAATATCCCAAAACAGATCCATCTCCTTCCTGGGCTGTCTTCCAGGTCCTGCTAGTGATTCTGTTTGCTGCTTCGGAGACGTTTGTCCTCACAGTGATGTCCTATGACCGCTATGTGGCCATCTGCCACCCTCTGTGCTACGAGGTCGTTATCGACCAAGGGGCCTGGGTAAAGATGGTGGTCACCTCATGGCTCAGCGGGGGCTGCTTGGGGTTTTGTTCTCCACTGATGTATCCTCCTTGCCTTTCTGTGAGTCCCACGAGGTCCAACAGTTTTTGTGTGACATCCAGTCCTTATTGAAGATCTCTTGTTCTGAGAAACATACAGCTGAAGACATAAGCATTGCCATGGGGGCCTCCTCCGGTTTCTTCTCCTTTGGCTTCGTGGTCATTTCTTACATTCACGTCTTCTTGGCTGTGCTGAGGATGCCGTCATCAGATGGGTGATCCAAAGCCTTCTCCACCTGCCTGCCCTACCTGGTCGTTTTCATCCTTTTTATCACTACAGGCGCCATTGCCTACCTAACACCCCCCTCCGGCTCCCCTTCAACGCTAGATCTGCTGGTGTCTGCGTTCTACACAGTGGTTCCCCCGACCCTGAACCCCCTCATCTACAGTCTGAGAAACCGCGACATGAAGGCCGCTCTGGGGAGGGTCAATTCTAGTGCCATGAACTTCTAATATGCACAGGGTTGTCCCTACCCATTCACTTAACACTAACTACATAGCACTTTTCAGGCACTGCTAATCCCCTTTGCCTCTCAGTCAGTGAATCAGCAAGTCAATCGTATTCACTGAGCAACTATTAAGGGAGAAAGCACTCTGCTTAGCACTACAAAAAAACCAAAACAACGTTCTAGTAAATCAATCCATCCACCAATGGTATTTATTGAGCACCTATTGAGAAGCAATGGACTAATGGGTTTGGAACATATTGAACAGGACTGGACAGCTGTCCAGAAAATCAATGTCCAGCCTTTCAAACCAAGGACAGGAATCATTTATTGGTGAAGAAAACGTTTGAAAGAAAGAGTGGATGGAATGTTGGAAATTTCATTAGTAGAGCAATTTTGGTGCATTGGCCAAGACCCATTACCCTTGGAGAAGTGAAAGAACAGACAGAGGCCAGCCCTATTCAACTAGTAGCAGTAGTAGTAGTAGTAGTCACAGTAGTATTCATAGTAGGAAATAATAGCAATAGTGGTAGTAACAGTCATAGTAATAGCACTAATAGTAGTAGTAATAATAATGAGAATTGTGGTATTTGTTAAGCATTTACTATGTGCCAGGCACTGTACAAAGTGCTGGGGTAGATACAAATAAATCAGATTAGACACAGTCTAGGTCCCACATCAGTCTCACAGTCTTAATCCCCATTTTACAGATAAGGTAACTGAGACACAGAGAAGTGAAGTGCTTCAAGAGAAGCAGTGTGGCTAAGTGGAATGAACATGGGCTTGGGAGTCAGAGGTTGTGCGTTCTAATCCCAACTGTACCACTTACCAACTGTGTGACTTTGGGCAAGTCACTTAACTTCTCTGTGCCTCAGTTACCTCATCTGTAAAATGAGGATTAAGACTGTGAGCCCCACATGGTACAACCTGATTACCTTGTATCAATTCCAGCACTTAGAACAGTATTTTGCACATAGTAAGCACTTAACAAATACCATCATTATTATTAAGTGAAGTGATTTTTACAGAAAAGGTAACTGAGACACAGAGAAGTGAAGTGACTTGCCCAAGCTCATATAGCAGACTAGTGTGTAGGATTCAAATCCAGGTTCTTTCTGACACCAAGACCTGAGCTCTGTATACTAGGCCATGCTGTTTCTCTTAGGTATTAGTAGTAGTACTAGTAGCAGTAGTAACAGTAGTAGCGATAGTAGTAGTAGTCATCATAGTAATAGCAGAAATAGTAGTAGTAGTAGTGCCAGTAGTAGTAGTAATAGTAGTAGTAGTATAGTAGTAATAGTAGTACTAGTAGTAGAAGCAGTAATAGCAATAGTAATAAAGCAATAGTTGTAGTAATAGTAGTAACAGTAATAGTAGCAGTAGTAGTCTACTAATAGCAATAGCAGTAGTAATAACAATAGTAGTATAGTAATAGGAGTAATAACAGTATTTGTTGAGTTCCCTTTGAGTGTAAAACACTGTGGTCAGAAAAGTACAACAGAAGAATGAGTCAAAGCCTCTGCCTACAAGAAGTACTAACAGAAGATAGATACTGATAGTGGAATCAGAATAAACACTCGAATACACATTCATTAATCAAATCAATGACATCAATCCAATTGATTGATTCATTAAATTCTATACTTCTTGATGACAGGACAGTAAATTTTGTATTCTCCTGCTACTCTTTTAGCACAAAGTACTCAATAGGCACTTGGCAGGTGATCAAAAAATGCCACTGGATAAAAAATTTAAATATACATACATCCTCAAGTGCTGACAGAGAGGGAAAAAAGAACTAGAATACTAGAATAATCAATAATTTCAAAATTGAATCCAATCTTCCCTATTCCAGACTGACATTATTGGCCACGTCAGTCAGTCAATCATGTTTATTGAGCACTTACTACATGTATAGCACTGTATTAAGCACTTGGGAGAGTACAATATAACAATACAACAGACATATTCCCTGCCCACAAAGAGCTTACAGTTTAGAGGGGGAAACCAACAATAATATAAATAAATAAATTACAGATATGTACAGAAATGCTGTGGGGCTGGGATGGGGGGTGAATAAAGGGAGTAAGTCAGGGTGATGGAGAAGGGAGTTGAAGAAAAAGAAAAGAATGCTTAGTTAGGGAAGACTTTTTGAAAGAGATGTGCCTTCAATAAGGCATTGCAAGTGGGGAGAGTAATTGTCTGAAACGAGGAAGAAAGGCATTCCAGGACTTGGGCAAGAGGTCAGCCGTGAGATAGATGAATTTGAGGTACAATGAGAAGGTTGGCATTAGAGAAGCAAAGTGCGTGGGCTGGGTTGTAGTAGGAGAGCAGCAAGGTGAGGTAGGAAAGGCCAAGGGGATTGAATGCTTTCAAGCCAATGGGGAGTTTCTGTTTGTTGAGAATGTGGATGAGCAACCTTTGGAGGTTCTTGAGGGGAGGGGAAACATGGCCTGAACGGGTTTTTTTGAGACTGTTGTCAGTAGGAAGCTTCTTCCACACATAAGCAGAGTGGCCTAGTGAATAAAGCATGGCCGTGGAAGTCAGAAGGACCTGAATTCTAAATCCAGCTCCACCACTTGCCTGTTGTGTGATCTTGGGCGAGTGATTTAACATCTTTGGGCTTCAGTTTCCTCAACAGTAAAATGGGGATTCAGTAACTGTTCTCCCTCCTACTTACAGACTGTGAATGCCATGTGGGACAGGGACTGAACCTGGCCTGATGGATGTGTAAATACCCCAGTGTTGAAGGCAGTGGACACTGATTAAATGCATTACTACTAATAGACTGTAAGCTCAGTGTGGGCAGGGAATGAGTCTGTGAATTCTGTTGTATTGTACTCCCCCAAGCACTTAATACAGCGTATTGTACCCAGAGGACACTTAATTAATGAAATTACTTATTGTGGGCAGGGAATGTGCTCTCCCAAGCGTTTAGTGTAGTGCTTTGCACACAGTAAGCAATCAATAAATGCAATTGAATGAAGGAATAAATACTGTGGCTGCTGTTATTACTGTTGCTGCAATTATAACCACTATTTGGCCCCAACATTTATGTCATCATACACATGCACAAGCAAAATTCACAGTCGGACATCTCAGGTGTGTTTTACGTGCACAGTTGGGACTACAATGAAAATAGAGAAGACCATGCATCTAAGCTGCTTTGTTAAGTGGTGGTACTTTCCCCAGTGGACCTATAATCAAAAAAATTATCCCAGGCCTTTCTGCTTTAGGAGCCTCTCTCCACAGCCCTCAGCCTCTCTCTACAGCTCTCAGTTAATACCAATTTTTTCATCTCCATGGAGACAAAATCATCAGACTCCCCAAGGATGCTCACTGGCATCCTCAGCTCTGTCCTTCCTAACCAAACCTCCATAAGTCCCTGTTACCCAGGCCGGGAGGGAACAAAAAAGTCTCTTACCCAGAGGCCCTTGCCTTACTGTCCTGGAACCAGACATTCTAAGGGACCAATGGCTCTGTCTTCAGTCTCACCAGCAGCCCCCTTTTTCTTGTCCCTCAGAGCCTCTTGAGCACCAGGTGGGCTGAGTCTGAGGGCTATGTTGAGGCTGACCCCTTCCCACAGTGAGCATCCTTGAATTATAGAGGAAAGGAGGCCAACTCAGATCAACACAGCTCAGATGACCCCGGCACTGCACATCTCCTGGTGAATGCAGAATCAATGAAGAATGATTGTCACTGTCCCCTTTCCCCGCACATCCACACAGAAACCCTGCTCTGCTTTCGAACTCAGAACAGAGAGTGCTAGATCAAACCAAGGGGTTGGTTTGAGTATCCATTATTCAAGCAAACGTCCACTGTCCCAGGATGCTATTGGGTGATTTGTGGGGGTCTGGGAGCCTCCTCCTGGCACTTCAGAGAGCCTATGCCCCTACACCTGCCTTTGTTTCTGGAAGCACCCCACTAATCCCATTCTGTTCATGGGATCTCCAAATCGGATCCTAGGAAGTGTGCTTATCCTGCCCTACCTTCTCTGGTGCTCCATCTTGGATGTCAGGAAGCACCGGGTAAGCAGGTTGCCCCACGTGGAGCTCGTGGTCTTAATCCCCACTTTACAGATGAGATCACTGAGACACAGAGAAGTTAAGTGGCTTGCCAAACGTCACACAGCAGACAAGTGTTGTGCCAGGTAGATGAATTCCCTTCCCACATCAAGTTTACAGTCAGGAGCGGGGAGAGAGATAGTAATATAAACAAATAATTTTTGTATATATCTCCTCACTCCCCACTCTTCAAAACTCTAAAATGCATTCCCATTCTTCTCCACAATCCAAAGGAAACATCATCTACATCTCTCTTACCTATCCACACTCTTCTCCCACTAAAAGCTCCAGCTTGCATTCTTAGTGCATAATCAGCTCACTGGGCCTCGTTTCTTAATAATAAGAATGATAATTATAGCGGTATTCATTAAGCACTTACTATATGCCAAACACTGTTCTAAATGTTGGGGGATAAACGAGATAATTGGGTTAGACACAGTCCCTGTCCCACATAATGCTCACAGTACTAAACCCCATTTTTCAGATGAAGAAATTGAGGCACAGAGATGTGAAGTGACTTGCTCGAGGTCACCCAGCAGACAAGTAGTGGTCATTCTGACTCCCAGGCCAGTGCTCTATCTACTTGGCCACCCTGTTTCTTCTTTCCTACTTTTATCCCCAAATTCATACACTTGCCTCAGAACTCTTCCCACTTCAAAGCTGCAAGACCTCAGCTCTTCCATCTTCAAAAGCCCTTTGGAAAAATCACGTCCTCCAGGAAGCTTTTTTTAATGGTACTTGGTAAATAAGTCCTGGGGTAGATACAAGATGATAAGGTTGGACAAGAGTACATGTCCCACATGAGGCTCACAGTCTAAATGGGAAGGACAGCAGAAAAGTGGTGAAGCCAGAATTCATTCATTCAGTAATTCATTCATTCAATCATATTCACTGAGAGCTTACTGTGTGCAAAGCACTGTACAATGTGCTTGGGAGAGTACACTACAACAATGAACACATTCCCTGCCCACAACAAGCTTTCAGTCTATGTGCAAAGCACTGTCCTAAGCACGCTTCTAGACTGTGAGCCCACTGTTGGGTAGGGACCGTCTCTATATGTTGCCAACCTGTACTTCCCAAGAGCTTAGTACAGTGCTCTGCACACAGTAAGTGCTCAATAAATCAATCAATCAATCAATCAATCAATCGTATTTATTGAGCGCTTACTATGTGCAGAGCACTGTACTAAGCGCTTGGGAAGTACAAATTGGCATCACATAGAGACAGTCCCTACCCAACAGTGGGCTCACAGTCTAAAAGGGGGAGACAGAGAACAGAACCAAACATACCAACAAAATAAAATAAGTAGGATAGAAATGTACAAGTAAAATAAATAAATAAATAGATAAATAGAGTAATAAATATGTACAACCATATATACATATATACAGGTGCTGTGGGGAAGGGAAGGAGGTAAGACGGGAGGATGGAAAGGGGGATGAGGGGGAGAGGAAAGAAGGGGCTCAGTCTGGGAAGGCCTCCTGGAGGAGGTGAGCTCTCAGCAGGGCCTTGAAGGGAGGAAGAGAGCTAGCTTGGCGGATGGGCAGAGGGAGGGCATTCCAGGCCCGGGGGATGACGTGGGCCGGGGGTCGATGGCGGGACAGGCGAGAGCGAGGTACAGTGAGGAGATTAGTGGTGGAGGTGAATATGATTGAATGACTGAACAGGGGGTTACAAGATGATCAAGTTGTCCCACGTGGGGTTCACAGTCTTAATCCCCATTTTACAAATGAGGTAACTAAGGCCCAAAGAAGTTAAGTGTCTTGCCCAAAGTCACACAGCTGACAAGTGGTGGAGCCAGGATTAGAACCCATGACCTCTGGCTCCCAAGCCCATGCTCTTTCCATTGAGCCACACTGCTCTTCACATCCAACCGGCAGTTACTTTCTCCACCTTCAAAGCTTTATTGAAGACACATCTCCTCCAAAAAGCCTTCCCTGAATAAGCCCTCATTTCCCCTTTTCCCACTCTCTCAGTATCTTTTTTAGTCTGGCCTCCTCCGCCTCCCTTCCTCTCACAATGGGGGTCCTGCAAGAATCAGTTCTCAGTCCCCTTCTATTCTCCATCTAGGAGAGCTTACTCACTCCCACAGCTTCAACTACCATTGCTATGTGGATGACTCCCAAATCTACATCTCCAACCCTGAAATCACTCCTCTGCAATCTCACATTTTCTCCTGCCTTCAGACCATCTCTACCTAGATGTCCTGCCAACACTTCAAACTAAATATGTCCAAACAGAACTCCTCATCTTTCTGCCCAAATCCTGTCCTCCTCCCTGTCTATCCCATCGCTGAAGAAAATCCCCCTAACCTCCCTATCTCACAATCCCATAACCTTGGCATTGCCCTTGATTCATCTTTCTCATACAACCCACATATCCAATCTGTCACCAAATCCTGTCAGTTCTAACTTCACAGTGTTGTCCACCAGTGGACTTAGCATGACTGACTCCATCTTGTGCATACCCACAGTAACCCTCTATTTTGTGCAGGCTGAGAGCAACTCCTTTTTGTATTTTATGCAAGGATCAACCACAGAATGTCTTCAAGGCCAGTAACAAGTAAAACCTGTCTATGCAAGGTTGTAGGGCCGCTAACAAGTACTTCCCATCTGTACAGTAAGGTTGTAAGGCCTATAACAAGTAACTCTTGTCTGTACAATGCTGTGATAACAGAGACCAATGAAAATTCACAACCAATCTATCGGTCCTCATTGGTTCCCTGAAGTTCTTCATTGCTCACTTCTGCATTGCTGTAACTCAATAAAAGACACAGTGGGAACGGAACTCGGGGCTTGTACCTCTCTCGGGAGGTAAACGGGCAAGTAGTCACCTTCCTCCATTATTGCTCTATCTGAACTCATGTCTCCGAGTCATTTTTCCTATCTGCGTCACCACCTTGGGTTCTCAAACCCTGCGGCCAATTTACACTGGTTAACTTATTTTGCACCCTACTTTCAATAACAACAGTATTGCTAAAATTTTCCATTTCCTCTCCATCCAAACTGCTATTACACTGGTCCAACCGAACACTTATTCTGTCCGGGCTTGACTACTGCAACAGCCTCCTCATTGAGCTCCAGACCTCCCGTCTCTCTTGTCTCCAGTCCATACTTCACTCCGCTGCATGGATCTTTTTTCTACAAAACCTTTCAGTCGATTTTACAAGTAAGGAACCCGAGGCCCAGAGCGGTTAAGCGACTTGGTCAAATCACACGGTAGGCCAGTGGTATTCAGCCCTGGGTCTTGCTTGCTATTCCATACAATATGCTATCCAGTAGGCTACATTGCCTAGGGGTGCGCTGCAGAGTACTTGGTCCAGCAGGTCCCAAGCGGGCCTTTCCCATGAATTCATGTGGATTCTGAACAAGCCCCCAAGTGTCCAGTCCCCAACCAAAATCAGGTCGCAGCAACACAGCACAAGGGGGGTTTTATTGCAATATTTAATAAAGATCTGTATGGTTGAGGGCAGACTGAATCCTTGCCTCAAAAGGTGGACCCAACTTCATTCCCAAAAGGTGGGCATTGTGTTCCTCCACACCAACAACAGAATCCAATCAAGTGTAACTCTAGCTTGCTTAACTGAGGACAGGGTGAGGCTGAAATTGGCGGAAGGGGAAGGTATGGCTGAAATTGACTACAGGGGAAGGGTGGGGTTGAAACATGATTTAGGAAAGCAAGGTAGATTAATGCAAAATAGAGACTGAAAACGAAATGGGTAAGAGTTGGTTCTCACACGGGCAATCAATCTGAACCTTGAGATCCTAGCATCCTCAGCTTTCTATGGTCAAAGTAGGGTTGATCTTGAAGGACCCCACTAGTGTACATAGGGATTGAATGCATAATTCACTGCCACTATTCCATGATGCTGAAGGTTTGTGCTCCAGGAGAATTGACTGCCCTCTCTCCTCAAATCCGACAATTACTCTCTTCCCTTTCAGAGCCTTATTCAAGAGGACTTCCCTGACTAAGCCCCCTTTCCTCTTCTCCTACTCCCGTCTGCGTTGACTTGTTCCCTTAATTTATCCCCCTTCCCAGCCCCATAGCACGTATTCCATCATATTTATTGAGTTCTTACTGTGTGCAGAGCACTGTACTAAGCACTTGTGCCCATATCTGTAATTTATTCATTTATAGTAACGTCTGCCTCCCACTTTAAACTGTAAGGTCATTGTGGGTAAGGAATGTGTCTGTTTAGTGTTATGCTGTACTCTCCCAAGCACTTAGTACAGAGCTCTGCCACAGTAAGCGCTCAATAAATATGACTGACTGAGTAGTGGAGCTCCCAAGGTTCATCTAGACAGTCCTGCTGCCTGGGGGCTGGGGACTGAGGCTATCAGGACTGTCACTCACTGCCACTGTGACAGAATGTTTCCAAAGTTACACAGACCTCTCCGGCTATGAGCAGCTAACTGGAGCTTGTTTGATAAAAGATTTTAGTATTAACAGCAATGACAGCTATTTTGTTTCAAAGATACCTGTTGTGCCCTTACTATGTGGCCAGGAATGTATTAAGCACTGGGGTAAATGCAAGAAAATCAGGTTGGACACAATTCCTGTCCAACATAGGGTTCACGGTCTTAATCCCCATTTTACAGATGAGGTAACTGAGGCACAGTGAAGTGACGTGACTAGCCCAAGTTACACAGAGACAATCAGTGGGGTCAGGATTAGAACCCAGTTCCTCCAACTTCCAAGCCCATGCTCTTTCCACTGGGCCATGCTGCTTCTCATACTTGCTGAAAAGTAATCATCTGGGCCCTAACTAGCCCTTAGCATGGCTTAGTGGAAAGAGCGTGGGCTTTGGAGTCAGAGGTCATGGGTTCAAATACCAGCTCTGCCAATTGTCAGCTGGGTGACTTTGGGCAAGTCACTTAACTTCTCTGTGCCTCAGGTATCTCATCTGTAAAATGGGGATTAAGACTGTGAGCCCCCCGTGGGACAACCTGATCAGCTTGTAACCTCCCCAGCGCTTAGTACAGTGCTTTGCACATAGTAAGCACTTAATAAATGCGATCATTACTATTATTATTATTATTATTATTATTATTATTATTATTATGTGGCATGGCCGGCAACTGAGCCTGATTGTAACTCAAATGTGGAGACAGATTGTACTCACCTTAACCAGGTGTGGCAGACCCTCTTGGCTGCCATCAAGGAATTGGGCTGTAAACCGCCTGATTGGGACTCCTTTCATGGACTGATCCAGGAGGAAAGAGAGACTTCCGATAAATTTTTCACTCGGCTTAGTGAGAGAGCCGAGATGTTAGTACAATTAAACCTGGAGAACGAAAGAGATGCTAGGGTTCTGGCCACTGCCTTTGTGAAACAGAGAAGATATGCTGATTATTCTAAGTATATTCCTGGATGGACAGCAAAACCTCTGCCCAAACTGAGGGAGATGTTCAGATGCCATGTTCAGAATGGGTTGGGTTGTTGCTTTTATTGTCATCAGGAGGGTCACTTTAGGCGAGATTGTCCCCTATTGCGGCACTATAGCAAACAGGGCAGACACCCACATTTTCCACGCCCATGCCATCCAAACTATACTAGACCCAATCCAGGTCCTGTCCCGAGGAAAACGCCCCATATGCCCCCGTCTCAAAATGTAGGTCCCGATTTTGGACCCTTTGGACCTTGGGACCCGGAGGGACCCCAGTGACTCCCGTCTCCCCTGAATATGTGATCCCCTGGATATGAGTATCCCAATGAGTGTGCCTTACCGACCAGATACTCCCAAAGATTGACCTCCCTAATCTGAGCCCATATGATGAACCATGGGTAGAGCCATATGGCATGGCTCCCGTGGTGACTGATGGCCGGCTCGTCACCCATGTCTCTGAGTTGTTCTGTAATTTGACCATTAATACAAAGTCCTATAAATTGTTGGTTGATAGGGTGCAACCTATTCAGCCCTCCCTTCCTTTCCCCCTGGTGCTAGAGAGAATGATAGGGTAAGTGTAGGAGGGGTAGGTGGGAAGGTTCAAATTATTCCTAGAACACAGCCCCTACAGTGCTGGCTACGTGGGATTTGCATCCACCACCCGTTTCTCATCATTCCTTCCACTCCATCTCCCTTAATGAGATGAGATCTATTATGCCATTTGAATGTGACTTTGGTTTGTGATGATCAGGAAGGAATTGCCTTGACTCTAGGAAGCCTCCTGGGCAAACCTGATCCGGTGCACACTCCACCTGCACAGCTGAGTTCCCTCATGGGGCTCCTGGATATGTCTCTCTACACAGATGATCCCACTCTAAGGACATTGCCCTTGACACTGGATTCGTGGTCCGTCAGATGTAGGCTTTCTTCATGGGGTGGAGCCAGTTACAGACTGTGAGAACCGGGTACCTCCCAAGTCAGGCAGTATCCAATGTCCCCAGAAGGTAAAGCGGGTTTAGAGCCTTTGATATCTGCCTTTTTGCATGAAGGAATTTTGGTCAAATGCTGGTCTCCTTGTAAAACTCCTATGTTGCCTGCGTGAAAACCAGACTCCACTCCATCCTATTGGTTCATCCAGGACTCGCGTGTGATTAACTCCTATGTGTTGCCCATGCATGCTATGGTTCCTAGTCCCACGGCAGTAGTTAAGCCGTCACCAAAACCTGCCGGTCTCAGCTCCGCAACATTGCCAAGATCCGCCCTTTCCTCTCCATCCAAACCGCTACCCTGCTAATTCAAGCTCTCATCCTATCCCGTCTGGACTACTGCACTAGCCTTCTCTCTGATCTCCCATCCTCGTGTCTCTCTCCACTTCAATCCATACTTCATGCTGCTGCCCGGATTATCTTTGTCCAGAAACGCTCTGGACATATTACTCCCCTCCTCAAAAACCTCCAATGGCTACCGATCAATCTGCGCATTAGGCAGAAACTCCTCACCCTGGGCTTCAAGGCTCTCCATCACCTCGCCCCCCTCCTACCTCACCTCCCTTCTCTCCTTCTACTGCCCAGCCCGCACCCTCCGCTCCTCCACCACTAATCTCCTCACTGTACCTTGCTCTCGCCTGTCCCGCCATCGACCCCCGGCCCACGTCATCCCCCGGGCCTGGAATGCCCTCCCTCTGCCCATCCGCCAAGCTAGCTCTCTTCCTCCCTTCAAGGCCCTGCTGAGAGCTCACCTCCTCCAGGAGGCCTTCCCAGACTGAGCCCCTTCTTTCCTCTCCCCCTCGTCCCCCTCTCCATCCCCCCGTCTTACCTCCTTCCCTTCCCCACAGCACCTGTATATATGTATATATGGTTGTACATATTTATTACTCTATTTATTTATTTATTTATTTATTTATTTTACTTGTACATTTCTATCCTACTTATTTTATTTTGTTGGTATGTTTGGTTCTGTTCTCTGTCTCCCCCTTTTAGACTGTGAGCCCACTGTTGGGTAGGGACTGTCTCTATGTGATGCCAATTTGTACTTCCCAAGCGCTTAGTACAGTGCTCTGCACATAGTAAGCGCTCAATAAATACGATTGATTGATTGATTGATTGATTGATAGTTAAGCTCCGTGAGTCCTAAAACAACCTGTTTTACCTGTATTGATTCAACTGGTGCTTTCTTTACCATCTCGGTGGCCTTTGAGAGCCAGTACATTTTTGCCTTTACCTGGGAAGGCCAACAACTGACCCGGACGAGACTTGCCCACGGTTTTGTCCACTCCCCTACCATCTTTTCGAGAGAATTGTGCAGAGCCCTGTTGCTCCTCAAGTTACCCATAGGGGTCAGTATGTTCCAGTATATGGATGATATCCTTATTACTCGGGACACGAAGATCTGTGTCGGTCTGGTTCCATCCAGTTTCCAGTTTATTTGCATTAGCTTGGTCTTAAAGTCAGCTACGAGAAATACAGTGGCATCAACCCCAGGTTAAATATCTTGAGTTCATGTTGTGGGCAGGAGAGAGAGCAATTGCCCCCAAGTGAGCGGGCTGATTCAGTGCATACCTCACCCCACTACCAAACAGGCCTTGAGAGGTTTTCTTGGGGTGGCTGGGTTTTGTCAAGCCTGGATTCCGGAATTTGGGCTGTTGACCAGACCTCTTTTTGAGCTCCTAAAATTGACCTCCCCAGAACCCCTGAACTGGACTCCCGGGGCTGCAGAAGACTCTCAGGCCCTAAAGTCGTGCCTGAGTTCATCCCCTGCTTTGGGACTCCCGGACCATAGTAAGCTGTAATATTTGTACGTTCACGAATGTCATGGGGTAGCCTCAGGTGTCCTGTGCCAAACCCTGGGTCTTCACTATTGGCCAGTAGCCTACTATTCGGGTATCCTCGATCCTGTTATTCTAGGCCAAATACCTAGTATCTGCTGCATAGCTGCCGTGGTCATGTTACTCGAAAAGTCTCAGGATAAGCTCTTGGGACAACCCATTGTTGTTCGGACTTCACACGAAGTTGTGCGCCTCCTCTGACGGAACGGCCACCCAAGCCCTATCTGTAGCACGTGTAAGTATAAGGTTGCCTTATTGGAGAATCTGCAGGTACATGTGGAGCACTGTGGCTCCTTGAATCTGGCTATCTTGCTGGAGTCCTCCCCCACGACTGACCAAATTCATGATTGTGACGAGGTAACCTGGGAAACTGTCACTCCTCGACCTGACCTCTGAGATGAGCCTCTGTCTGCTCCTGATCTAACCCTGTTTACCGATGGATCCTCCTTTCTGGACCAAGGAGTGTGCCTCACTGATGCTGCCATTGTCACCCTAACTTCTGTGCTGTGGACCAGCTCACTCCCAGGTTCTTGTAGTGCGAAGGTAGCTGAGCTCCAAGCCCTTACACAGGCATTATTACTCAGTAAGAGGAAGCATATGACCATCTATATGGACTCTAAGTATGCCTTTGGAGTCTGTCATGCTACAGGTGCCCTGTGGCAAAGTCGTGGGTTCCTCATCTTAGATGGCCATCAGGTTGCTAATGGGGATCGTATAGAGCACCTACTATGGGCCCTCTAGCTCCCAGTCGAGGTGGCCATTGTGCATGTGCGTGCCCACACCCAAGGAAGTGATTCCCCAAGTTTGGGCAATCCCCGAGCCAACAAGGCCTTTCTCTGGGAATCCCGGCATGCCCCCCCCCCCCACCTCGTTCTTGTAGCCCCGGTTATTGCCCTGGCCCCTACGTCTATGTCTGGCAGTCTGTTGCCCTCCCTAATTACCGATAAGGAAAGAGCCAAGTGGCCTTGGCAGTATGAGGCACTGGAACAAGATGGACTCTTTTGGGTCCCTGATGGACACCCTATACTTCCCGACGCTGCACAGAGACTAGTTTGCCTGAGCCTTCATCAAGAGAGCCACTTTGGGGCAGATGTCTTGGCGGCCACAGTCCTCCGAGTCTGGTTTGCTCCAGGTATCCATCCCATAGACAAACGTGTTACAGCCAGTTGTGCTACTTGCCAGAGCTTTAATGCTCATCCAGGTTGTCAGATTCCCTTGGGGGGATGCCCTTGGATATATTCCCCCTTCGAGGATTTGCAGGTTGATTCTGTGACACTTCCGAGGGCTGGTCATTTCCGATATCTGCTGGTTGTTGTTCATCACCTGACTGGGTGGATTGAGGCTTTCCCTTCCTCTCGGGCAACTGCTCTTATGGTGACGAAATGTCTCTTGCAGGAAGTCATTCCCTGGTTCAGGCCACCTGCTGTTATTGATTCTGATCAGGGATCACATTTTACTGAGCTTGTTCTATCTGCAATTTATCACTCGGAATTGAACATTCTTTACATGCACCATACCATCTCCAGAGTTCAGGAAAGGTGGAACATGCCAGTTGTGAGCTGAAAACTCTTTTGGGGAAACTTTGTATGGAAACTCATCTCCAATGGCTGGAGATCCTCCCTCTCTCCCTTTATCGTCTATGTCACCACCCCAAGGCCCCTTTAAATGTATCACCTTATGAGACGCTCTTTGGTCATCCCCCAATTGGGAAAGCCTCTCAGATCCCCGACCTCCACCGACCCTACAGGTGGGTGATGATGCCCTGAGAGCCTATGGTTTATCTCTCCAGGCAACTCTTGTTAAGCTGCAGGCTGCTGGAATCCTCCATCAGCGTGCTCCTCTTGCCGACCATCTGCATCCATTCATCGCTGGAGATTGGGTTTGGGTTAAGTGCATGGTCGGCCACACTGCATTTAAGCCATCCTGGGAGGAACCCTACCAAGTTCTTTTGTCTTCCCTTTCTTTAGTTCGTATTTCTGAGTGCCCCTCGTGGATCCACTGCTCCCAGGTGAAGCCAGCCATTTTTGATGCTTCACCTCCTGATTGTGCTAACCAGTCGGTTCCTGCTGAATCTCAGGATTCCAGATCGCCCGCTGTTCCAGCTTTATGGCTGCGTCGAACTTCTACCAGATGGGCTTCGGTCCCATGAGATCTTGTCTGGTTGCTTATCTGTGTGCTATGTGTTTTTTCCAGCTCCTGAAAGCGTGCCTCCACCGAGCTTCGTCTGCCTTGATGGTTCTGCAGCCCCCAAACAAACCCCGTCCAAGGCTGAGATCATGGACATGCAACACGGCCTGGATGTGGTGTTCGGTTAGAAAGTGGGGATTGTTGGGAATATGTGGTTTGCTCTGCACAGTCTGCACTAACGGAGAATGTGGAAAATTGTTGTGTGATCCTCCTGGTGGCCACAGGGCCTCGGAAGGATCAAAGGGGGGGATTGTTGTCCACCCTAGCCGCATACTCCAGTGGAAGTGGCATTGACTCCATTTTCCCTATAGGCTTAGCATAACCGACTCCATTGTGTGCAAGGCTCAACAACAGGATGTGTGAGGAATAGGCGCCAGTTTCACAGAAGATTATGTAATCGAGGAGGGCTGACACTGATCCAAGCATCTATGCCCTGTCTGGGACGACCCCATCCTATGTGGGTGATGTCTTCTGATAACATCTCCTGATAAAGGTTTCGCTTGTGCAGAAATCCCTTGTGTAGCTCAGATGGGGAACCAAATGAAAGGGAACAAGCGGGTGGGATCGGGGCTGTTCATCACTAGTACCTCTCAGGAGGTGAACGGGTAAGCAGTCAGCTTTCCTACCTCTACTGCTCTAGCTGAACTCCTGTCTCCGAGTCATTTTTCCTATCTGCATCACCACCTTGGGTTCTCGAACCTTGTTGCCAATTTACACCGTTTAACTTATTTTGCCCCCTTACTTTCGATAACAGTAGACATATTCCCTGTTCACAATACCCCATAACTTATCTAAGGGGTAGTCATTTTAGTGAATTGCACCCAATGGATGCTGAATAAATACCCCTTTTACTACTATTATTACTATATTTCTCTTAACAGGTCTCCCCCTATAGATTGTGAGCTCATTGTATGCGGGGGACATGTCTACCAACTCTGTTGTATTATCCTCTCCCAAATGCTTCGTACAGTGCTGTGCACAGAGAAAACACTCAGTCACCACCATTGATTGATTCTGCAATGGCACCATCCTTGGGTGTTCCCTGGCCATATGCCCTACTGGAGCCTGGAATGAAGTTGTCCAAAAGATTAGGGAAGCAACATGGCCTCGTGGAAAGAACATGGGTCTGGGAGTAAGAGGGATCAGAGTCTGATCCTAGCTCCTCCAATTTCCAGTTGCATACTTTGGGCAAGTCACTTCATTTCTCTGTGCCTCAGTCTCCTCAACTGTAAAATGGGAATGTTCTCTCCTACTTAGACTGAGAACCCTATGTGGGACAGGGAATGTGCCCAACCTGATGAAATTGTATCTACCCCAGTGTTCAGAAAAGTGCTTGACACATTGTAAGCAACAAATGCTATAAGAAGCAGCAGGAGGAGAAGGAGAACCAATCAATCAATCAATCGTATTTATTGAGCACTTACTGTGTGCAGAGCACTGTACTAAGTGCTTGGGAAGTACAAGTTGGAAGGAGAAGGAGAAAGAGGAAGAAGAGAAGGAAAAGGAGAAAGACAAGAACGATAAAAAGGAGGAGGAGGAGATAGAGGAAAAGGAGGAAGAGGAGGAGAAGAAAGAGGAGAAGGAAGAATCAATCATATTTATTGAGTGCTTACTGTATGCAAAGCACTTTACTAAGTGCTTGTGAGAGGACGAAGAAGAAGGAGGAGAAGGAGGACAAAGAAGAGGAGAAAAAGAAGAAGATAAAGAAGAGGAAGAAGAAACCAAGAGTTAAATTCACCTATAAACACATAAAGTTCCAAAAGTTTCCGAGGTACTGTGCACACAAAACTGTGTCCTTTTTTTTAAATTATACTTATTAAGTACTTATTATGTGCTAAGCACTGTGCTTAAGTAGATATAAGCTAATCAAATGGAATAGAGCCCCTGTCCCATGTGGGTCTCACACCTCCTCCAAGAGGCTTTCCCAGACTGAGGCCCCTTTTTCCTCTCCTCCTCCCCATCCCCCCACCCTACCTCCTTCCCCTCCCCACAGCAACGGCATATATGTTTGTACAGATTTATTACTCTATTTTACTTGTACGTACTTACTATTCTCTTTATTTTGTTAATGATGTGTATTTAGCTTTAATTCTATTTGTTCTGATGACTTGACAACCTGTCCATATCTTTTGTTTTGTTGTCTGTCTCCTCCTTCTAGACTGTGAGCCCGTTGTTGGGTAGGGACCGTCTCTATATGTTACCAATTTGTACTTCCCAAGTGTTTAGTACAATGCTCTGCACACAGTAAGCATTCAATAATTACGATTGAATGAATGAATGAATGAATTAATGAAGGGAGTAGGATTTAATTCCTATTTTACATATGAAAAATTGAGGTACATGCCAAAGGTCACAAAGCTGGAAAACAGCAGAGCAGGACTAAAACCCAGGTCCTCTGACTCCCAAGCAGTGCTCTAATCACTAGACCACTCTGCTTACCATGTTTTGCCCCATTTAATATTTGTACTGTGTCTCGTTCTTTGTGAATCTTGAAAGCAAGCATTCCTGTCTTGATAGCAATGTATTACGCTGGTCTCTCCTCAACAAATGACTTCCAGGTTTGAGCTGGCATGTAGACTTGTGTGAGGTTTTTTATATTATTTGAAAAGGGCCTACTCTGCATCAGGCACTGTACTAAGCATTGGGGTAGGTACAAGATAATTAGAGTGGACATAGTCCACATCCCACATAGGGCTCACAGTCCTACAGATGAAGTAACTGAGTCCCAGAGAGGTTGTGTAACTTATCCAAGCTCACACATCAGAGAACTGGCAGAGCTGGCATTGAACCCAAGTCCTTCAGATTCCCAGGACCATGATATATTAATTCATTCTTTCAATCGTAATTATTGAGCACTTACTGTGTGCAGAGCACTGTACTAAGCGCTTGGGAAATATAAATCGGCAACATGTAGAGATGGCCCCTATCCAACAATGTGCTCACAGTCTAGAAGGGGGAGAGAGACAACAAAGCAAAACAAGTAGACAGGTGTCAATATCATCAGAATAAATAGAATTATAGCTATATACACATCATTATTAAAATAAATATAGTAAATATGTACAAATAAAATAGAGTAATAAATATGCACAAATATATACAAGTGCTGTGGAGAAGGGAAAGGGGTAGAACAGAGGGAGGAAGGGGTGGTGATGGGGAGGGGAGGAGGAGGACAGGAAAAGGGGAGGATCAGTCTGGGAAGGCCTCCTGGAAGAGGTGAGCTCTCAGTAGGGCTTTGAAGGGAGGGAGAGAGCTAGTTTGGAGGATGTGTGGAGGGAGGGCATTCCAGGCCAGAGAAAGGATATGGGGTCGACAGCGGGACAGGCGAGAACGAGGCACAGTGAGGAGGTTATCGGCAGAGGAATGGAGTGTGTGGGTTGGGCTGTAGAAGGAGAGAATGGAGGTGAGGTAGGAGGAGGCAAGGTGATGGAGAGCCTTGAGGCCATACTGCTTCTCATTCTTTGTTTACTGTGACCTTGAAATGCTTCCTCTGCCCTTCTTGCTTTTGGTTTTCCAGTTTCAGCTCCCCAGAAAGCAGCTGTTTGTGTCTCCTGCTGACACTCATTCTCCTCAGGTCACCCCCTCAGGGGAGCTATGGTAAGATGGGCATAGTTCTATGCTAGGAGAGTGTTCCAGAAATTCATTGTCTGTGATCTGGTCTTGCCATTTCCCATTGAGTCTGGCCCTTAAGTGGAGCTGATGGAAAGACTCAGGGAGCCCGACATGCCATTTGTTGGCTGTTTCACTGGAGGGCAGTGGTTCAAACTGAGAGGTGATTCTGACTGTGTGGGTCAGCTTCGGGCCTTTCCAGCTTGCAGATGCCTCTCTCTAATCTTCCTGGAGACCCAATGGGAAAGCGTTTGGCTTCCCTAGGAATCCTCGTTGGAAAGAGAAGATTCCCTTTTCCACAGTGTTCTTATTCTCCGGTCACTGGAAATCATCAGGAATGGACTCACGGCTGAGAAGGTGATTGAAAAAACCACATGGCTATTCACCAGGTGTGGAGAATTCTCTTTCCTGTTTAGCAAAACACTGAACATGATCGTCCGTCGTCCGTACAGAATGAGGTAAAGTGTCAGCAGGGCAACAAGGGCAACAACCCTCTTGGCAGCTCTGACTTCAGGAATCACCCTGGGGGGGTCTCCCGCACATGTGGAGGTGTTAGACGTGTCGGTGGTGCCTGTGCAGGACAAGCACCATGTAGCCACTGGTCACACTCATGAGAACCACTAAGAACAGATCCCAGACAGAGAGCACAACTAACCCTATCAGAGTGACTGCTGCACTGACAGGGACCTCTGTGCAATATTCAAAATCTAGTGTGATTCGAACCCTTGAGCCATTCTGGGACCTACCACTAACATCGGTGCACCAAAACCTAAGAGGAGATTGAAGACCCAGAAGGGGATACAGGAGTTGAGGATGAACTTGGATAACTTCGCTTTAAGTCCCACCCACCAGAATGTCCCAGGGCTGATGGTGATGGCCTGATCGATGCCCAGGAGGCAGGTTCTGCAGATGGACAGGCCGTGGGCCACTCCAAAGAGGTACATGACCATTTTGCATCCAACGTCATCTAGGAAATTTCCTAGGCTCCAAATTTCCAGAGCATTTATAATCCCCACAGTGAGAAGAACGGTGTTGTTGACCATTGTCAGATGAGCAAGGATGAAGTCAGAGGAGCTCAGCTGGTGGCTGTTACAGATCTTGTGGATATAAAACAGGAAGAGGAATCCATTTACTGAAATCTCAGTGTTCAGAATTACAATCCCAAAGGCGATGTCCATTCTCCCAGATTCCAAAGTGGAATTAGAGAAGATCTCCTGCAGGGCAACTTTCAGCAAGAGAGTGACAGGGTAAGACTGAAAGAGACAGAGAGAGAGAGAAAGATGGGGGGATGGGAGAGAGAGTGCCCTATAGTGTCACTGAGACCTAAAAACACACATGCACCCCATAAATTTGATAGGCAAAGAAGAGAAATGCACATTCTCTTTATTTTTTAATGCTCCTTACATAATCCTATCAGTTTTCCCAAATTTTTAGCCATTAGTGTCTGTCTCCCCAACAAGATTGTAAGCTCCTTGAGGACAGGAATCCTGTCTAGTAATCCTACTGTTCTTTTCTTTCCTACATTGCTCTGCCCGGACAAAGCACTTAAGAATTCTGATTGATTGATTGACAAAAGCTACAAAGCTCAGGACAGCTGGGTGGATTAAAGGCTAATAATGTCCAGATTCCCAAATTTAATTTTGGGTGCATTACCAGGGCAGACCACCAGCTGAACTAGGCTTTTCCTTGGAAGATTTGTAAAGAGAAGGATGTCTTTTATCAAAATTAAAATGAACAAAAAGCCAACTTGCTTCATGCAGACTTCAATTTGGTTTTGGACCTTTTCCAACTTGTTGCAAAAGCAGTGTGCTTAACGCTCAGCATCTCTGTAGAGATGACCTGAACAACACAGTCTCTGCCTTGTGCCTTTGTTTTTAATGGTATTTGGTAAGTGCTTGCTATGTGCCAGGCACTGTAGGGGAAAAACAAGATAGGTTGGACACAGTCCCTGTTCTATATGGGGCTCAAAGTCTTAATATTCACTTTACAGATGAGGGAACTGAGGCACCGAGAAGTGAAATGACTTTCCTAAGGTCACACAGCAGACAAGTGGCAGAGCCAGGAGTAAAGCCTAGGCCCTTCTGACTCCCAGGCCCATGCTGTATCCACTAGGCAACATTGCTTCTCTTAACCTTTCAAGGCTAATCACGGGGCTCCTTACTGACAGTGACAGTGTCTGGAGTCTGAGAAGGGGGGAGCTCCTGACTCTTGAGTGGGTGCCTTTGTGAGAATGGACCATGACTAGTGTAAAAAGAAGCAGTGCTGCCTAATGGACAGATCACCGGTCTGGGAGTAAAAGTGCTGAAGTTCTTATCCCAGCTCCACCACCTGTCTGCTGTGAGACTTTGGACAAGTCATTTCACTTCTATGTGCCTCAGGTACCTCATCTAGAAAATGGAGATTCAATACTTGTTCTCCTTTTCTCTTAGAATGTGAGCCCCTTGGGGAACATGAAATGGGTCCAAACTGATTATCTTGTATTGACCCCAGTGCTTAGTACAGTGCCTGGAACATGGTAAGTGCTTAACAAATAACATAAAAAAGATATAGCCTAGGAATGTTCTTGTGTCAATCATCAGGGGAGCCTGGATGAATATATTCTACCTGGAGGATTGAGGTGGAGGAAGAGGAAGAGCTAATAAGAGATTTAAGTGGAGAGGGAGGTTAGTGTTGCAGTGGAGGTGAGGTAAATCACTCCCTAAGTTAACTCTGCCTCATTGATAATCATAATCATAGTCGTGGTATCGGCTAACAGCAAATGTGCCAAACACTGTGCTAAATGCTGTGGTAGATACAAGACCATCTGGTCAGACCAAGTCCCATATGGGGTTCACAGTTTAAGGGAGAGTGAAAACTGGTATTTAATCCTCATTTTACAGATGAGGAAAGTGAGGCACAGAGAAGTTAACTTACTTGACCAAGCTCACACACCATGCAACTGTGGGAACTGAGTGGAAAACTTGAGTCTCCTCACTCCCAGACTTGTGCTCTTTCCAATTCAGGGTTACACAGAAATTCATTAGAACCGGAAGCTGAGGCATTCATGTGCTTGATCTAAACCCTCCTATTTCATCCTCCATCCTCATCCTTCTTGACCCCTCCAAGCCAATCATGGTCTGGAGACAAAAGCCCTTCACAAACCTTCATCATTCCTATGTCCATCTATTCCCAAACACACCCCAGGCCCAGCACATAGTTTCAGTCTCTGGGGGAATCTTCCCCTTCCAGCCTCCTGTCCCTGTAACCCTGTCATTAGACAGAAAGATGATTCTATCTTACTCACCTGCCTCCATTTCCTCCGTGGATGAAAAGCCCAGCTCTCTCACAGTCCGACTCTGGCAGAACAAGGTGGAGGCAAACATCTATCAACTGGCTTTCCTCATCACCACTCTCCCTCTGGAGTTGATTAGTGTGTGGGGTTCAACAAGCTTGTCACTGAGCATTATCTGCTCTGACATTCTGCCTGGGACATCTCTGGCGATGGTTCCCCTCCTGACGTCCCCCTCATCTGAGATTTGATGATCCCGGAGCTTTCTGCACAATGCAGAGAGGTTAATTGGTTTATGGGACACGTCCTAAAAGAGACAGTACATAGCACAATCCTGTGGGATCTGTGAGTGACTTGCATAAAAAAAGTCAAAGCTGCTTAACAGGTATTAGCAGCTAGAAGCAATACAAATTCCTAGCCTGACTTTGATAGTTGAGTTTTAATTGACTGTCCTTGGATTGACAGGCTGTTGATACTACGTCACGAATGAATATCATTCCCTTCACATGTGTCCAACAGCAGGGGTGGGTGAAGGTGGCATTTGGCAATTGTAAGTGTTTAACAAATACTGTAAGGACTGTTAACATACAAGGCTCAGAAGCTGCAGACTGATACCCATCTCTGATCCCTGTCTTTGGAATACAACTGTTGGGGTTTGCCACTGTCTGTGTGCCCTTTGAAGGGGAAGTGAAGAGATTGAACTATTTGTTTGCAATGGTGTTTGTTAAGTGCTTATTATGTGTCAGGCACTGTACTAAGCGCTGGGGTAGATACAAGCTAATCAAGTTGGACACAGTCCATGTCCCACATGGGGCTCACAGTCTTAATCCCCATTTTACAGATGAGGGAACTGAGGCCCAGAGAAATGAAGTGACTTGTCCAAGGTCACACAGCAGATACGCGGTGGAGTCGGGATTTGAATCTGTGTCCTTCTGACTCCCAGGCCTGTGATGTAACCACTAGGCCATGCAGCTTCTCTGGAGTTGAATCGGGGGGCTGAACCCTCAGATACACTCTTGGAGGTGGGGTACTTGGGGAAGGGGTTTCAGACTTGGATTGATTTCATCAGGGCTCCAGACTTACCATGTTGCCACCTGTGGTCACTTAGCTGATTGCTTCCCTTCAGTTCATCAATTATTAAAGTGCAAGTTTATACAATTACTAATTATTGTAGCACTGATTTTTATGCTATCATAGGTTTGCTATGACATTTACACAACAAAATACCTCCTCTTCTTTTCAGCATGAGCCAATGGTATTTACTGAGCACTTGCTGTGTGCAGAGCACTGTACTAAGCTACTGCGAAAATACAGTGCAACGGAGTTGCCAGTCAAGTTTCCTGCCCACATCGAGCATACAGTGTAGGGATATCATAGGAGATCAAAGACAGGAAACCAAGCCCAATACTCCTTTCTTCATCATTTCTTCTTTGGCTTGATGTTCACACTGAGGCCCACTAAACCTCCAGCGGATAGGAGGAGAACCAAGCGAACACAGTGTCAGTGAAGGCAAGGTTGGATAAAGTTTCAAGAAGAAGGAAGTGTCCACAGTGTTGAAAGGAGCTGAGGGGTCATGGAGGATTAAGATAGAGTAGAGGGCATCAGATTCAGCAAGAAGAAAGGGCACTGGTTACCTTAAAGAGGACTATTTCCATGGAGTGAAGGGCATGGAAGCCAAATTGGAGGGGGATCAAGCAGAGAACTGGAGAAGAGGAAATGGAGACAGCAGGAGCTAACAACTCCTTCCAGGAGTTTGAAAAGGAATGGTAGGATGGAGATGGAGTGATAGATAACTGGAGGGAGCCATGGGGTCAAGAGCAAGTTTTTCAAGGATAGGGAGACATTAGCACATTTGAAAGCAATGGGAGAAAAGCCAGTGGAGAGTGAACAGCTGGAGATGGCAGTCAGGGAAGGAAAAAGGGAGGGTCCAAGTGCTCTGATAAGGTACTATGGGATGGGGTCAGAGTTCAGACTGGGAACTCCATGTGGGGGAGGGACTGTGTCCAAAACAATTACCTTGTATCTATCCCAACGCTTAAACAGTGCTTGCCAGATTGTAACTGCTGAACAAATTATTATTATTAAGTGCTACTGAGTCGTTTCTGATTCATAGTGACTCCATGGATATACTTTCTCAAGAACATCGTGTACTTTGCCATAATCTACAACCCTTCTAATGGTTCCTCTGTTATCATTGTTATGGTCTCTATCCATCTAACTGCTGGTCTGCCTCTTCCTCATTTTCCCTTGTCATTTCCTAGCATTAGTGTCTTCTCCAGAGAATTAGTTCTCCTGGTTATGTGTCCAAAATATGCTAATCTAAGTCGAGTTGTTTGGCCTTCCAAAGACCAATTTGGCTTAATTTGTTCTGAAATCCATTTGTTTGTTTTTCGGGCAGTCCATTGTATTCATAAAAGCCTTTTTACAACACCACATTTCAAAGGAATTGATGTTCTTTCTATCCTAGTTTTTCATTGTCCAGCTTTCAGATCCATACATTGTCACTGGAAACACCATAGAATTGACAATTTTTATTTTTGTGGCAATTGTTTCATCAGCACATTTCATGACATCAAACAAAAACCCCTCACTACTGTTTTCAAAGCTCTCCATCACCTCATCCTTTCTTACCTCACCTCCCTTTGATCCTTCTGCATCCCAACCTGCGCACTCCGCTCCTCTGGTGCTAACCTTCTCACTATGCCTCAATCTCTCCTGTCCCACAATTGACCCCTGGTCCACATCCTACCTCTGGCCTGGAACGCCCTCCCTCCTCAAATCCACCAAGCAATCACTCTTCCCCGCTTCAAAGCCTTACTGAAGGTGCACCTCCTCCAAGAGGCCTTCCCAGACTAAGCCCCCCTTTTCCTCAGCTCCCCCTCCCTTCTATGTCACTCTGACTCCCTCCCTTTGCTCTTTCCCCTCTCCCCATCCCACAGTGTTTATGTATATATGTATATCTCTATAATTGTATTAATTTATATTGATGCCTGTTTACTTGTTTAGATGTATATCTATCTATAATTCTATTTATTTATATTGATGAGTGTGTACTTTGATGTCTATCTCCCTTCCTCTAGACTGCAATAGTCTTTATTGCTAAACTGTACTTTCAAAGTACTTAGTACAGTGCTCTGCAAAGAGTAGCTCAATAAATATGATCGAATAAATGAATGAATGAATGAATTTTTCCAGGCTGAACAAATACCACAATTAATTGATTAATCAACACCCAGGACCAATCTTTGGAACATAAATATCGATCAATCTCCACTACCCCAGCCTGAGTGAGGCTGCTCTCTTTGTACTTACTCTGTGAGCCCCATGTGGGACCTGATTATCTCACATCTACCTCAGTGTGTAGCATACTGCTTGAAACCTAATAAGTGTTTAAAAAACTATTATTATTGTTAATATTGTCATTAACAGAGAAGCAGCATGGCTCAGTGGAAAGAGCCCAGGCTTTGGAGTCAGAGGTCATGGGTTCAAATCCTGGCTCCACCAATTATCAGCTGTGTGACTTTGGGTAAGTCACTTAACTTCTCTGTGCCTCAGTTACCTCATCTGTAAAATGGGGATTTTATGAGCCCCCCGTGGAACAACCTTATCACCTTGTAACCTCCCCAGCACTTAGAACAGTGCTTTGCACATAGTAGCACTTAATAAATGTCATTATTATGATTATTAACATTATTAGTATTATTTTTTTATTATTACTTAAACTGTGAGCCACATGTGGGACCTGATTAGCTTCTATCTTCCCCAGCACTTAGTTCAGTGCTGACACATAGTAAGCACTGAACCAAAATTATTATTTTTTTTAATTATAATTATTATCATTCTCAAGTTGATGCCAGGTTGCTGGTGACTGTAGTCCTCAGTCCAGAAGGGCACCCTCTAAGTAGTAGTGTGAGAGGCCCCAAACTTTCCAGCTTGTCAGGGAGGATGTGAGGGATCTAAGGGCTGAGGAAATCCTAGATGGACTATTTATTATCTTACCTTCTCCTCCCTGGCTATGCTTTGCTGCCTAATTGAACCTCCTGGCTTTTCAGAGTCCTTCACCAATTAAACCCTCTTATCCCCAGTTCCCTCTCCATTCTGCATCCCCTATGCATTTGAATTTGTTACCTTTGGGCATTTAACATTTGCCCCACCCTCTTCCCCACAGCACTTTTGTGTATATTTTAAAATTATATGTTATAAATGATTTATTTATATTAATATCTGTCTCCCATCTCTGGACTATAAGCCACTGAGGGCAGGTAACATGTCTGCAAACTCTGTTTTATTGTACTCTCCCAAGTGTTTTATTGTACTCTCCCCTTCTAGACTATGGGCCCATTGTTGAGTAGGGACCGTCTCTATATGTTGCCAACTTGTACTTCCCAAGCGCTTAGTACAGTGCTCTGCACACAGTAAGCGCTCAATAAATACGATAGAATGAATGAATGAAGTGCACATAGCAAGTGCTCAAGAAATCTCATTGGTTGATTGATTCTGGGCTCTGAGTCATGACACCTCTTAACTCTCCTTACCTCCAGCCTATCTCTTATCTCCATCCTTCCCTGAAAACAAGTTCCCAGAAAGGCAAATCCCACTGTCTTGTCCAGTGGGATTAATTAGGCTCTGAAAACCCAAGGCCATCTCTAAGGCTACTTCCTTGGAGCCCTGGAATTAAAAACTCCAGGAACACTATGTAAGAGGTCTGATCCTTAGCCACTAAAATCTTCTCCCTCAGAGAGCTTCAAAGATGAAACAAGCAGGTTCGTCTGTAGCCTGGACAAGTCAACCAGGTCTTGGGAGTGTTTCTATCTTAGTAAGATGATGGAGAAGGCCAGCCTCCATTCCCATTGATTTCCATCCTCCCGGCTCTGATGGTTTTAAATCAACTATATTTTCCAGACTCCACGTCCATCATCTTGATGATGCTGATGGGGTCACTGAGGGAATGGGAGAGGAAGGGAGAGGAATGGGAGTTGAAGAATATAGTACCCAGGATGGTAAAAGGGGGTTAGAAAAAGACTTGGGTTCACAATTGCTACTGGTTTCCTAGAGCTGTAGATGTCAGCATGTCCTGTCAGGTAAGTTTACCACTTCCTTTTTCCTGTTGGGGCTTGATGATGTGCAGACAGGTGGAAATTTCCCGATTATCTATTTGGTTGTGTGGTGGTCCAGAGAGTCTTTCAGATCCAAGGATGAAGGCCTAGAGAGATATGAGTCTATAAGAAGTGATATCACTGACTCAGACGATTGCCCATTCAGCCCAGATTTATGTCTTTGTCTTTTTTAGCATTTTGTTAATCAATTGATCAGTGGTATTTATTGAACACTTACTATGTAAAGAGCCTTTTGTTAAGCACTTACTTTGTGCCAGGCACTGTACTAAGTGCTGAGGTGTATACAAGCTAATAACGTTGGACATAGTCCAGGTCCCACATAATAATAATAATAATGGCATTTGGTAAGCACTTACTATGTGCAAAGCACTGTTCTAAGTGCTGGAGAGGACACAAGGTGATCAGATTGTCCAACATAGGGCTTGCAGTCTTCATCCCCATTTTACAGATGAGGTACCTGAGGCACAAAGAAGTGAAATGCCTAGCCCAAGATCATGGAGCACACAAGTGGTGGAGCTGGGATTAGAACCCAGGTCCTCTGAGTACCAGACCCGTGGTCTTTCCACTAAGCCACATGGCTTCCACGGGATGTAGCAACTACACACTTTGGGGAACAGGAACTTTGTTCCTCTATCCTACAGTTTATGATAGTGAAAGAAGCATGACCCAGTATACAGACAGGGCTTGGGAGTCAGAGGTCTTGAGTTCTAATCCTTATTCTGCTACTTATATGCTGTGTGACCTTAGACAAGTCATTTAACTTCCCTGTGCCTCAGTTTCCTCATCTGTAAAATGGGAATTCAGTGCCTGTCTATCATCCTACTTTGACTTTGAGCCCATGGAGGACAGGGACTGTGTTTGACCTGATTAATTTGTATCTAAATGCTTGACACATAGTTAGCATTTAGCAAACCTAATACCAAACAAAATTCCTTATCTTCCCACCCAAACCCTGTCCTCCCCCTGACTTTCCCATCACTGTAAACAGCACCACCATCCTTCCTGTCTCACAAGCCCATAACCTTGGTACTATCCTTGACTCCTGTCTCATTCTACCCACATAGTCAATCCATCTCTAAATCCTGTCGGTTCCAACTTCACAGCATCGCGAAAATCCACCCTTTCATCTCCATCCAAACTGCTACCACGTTAAGACAATCACTTATCCAACCCTGCATGCATCAGCCTCCCTGCTGAACTCCCAACCTTCTTTCCCTCCCAACTCCAGTTCATACTTCATTCTTCTACTCAGATCATTTTTCGACAAAAGCATTCAGGACATGTCATCCCACTTCTTAAAAAAACTCCAGTGGTTATCCATCCACCTCTGCATCAAACAAAAACCCCTCACCATTAGCTTTAAAGCACTCCGCATCTTGCCCCCTCCTATCTCACCTCACTACTCTCATACTACAAACCAGCCCACACACTTCACTCCTCTAATGCCAACCTTCTCACTGTGCCTCCATCTCATCTATCTCGCTGCCAACCCCTCACCCATGTCCTTCCTGTGGCCTGGAATTCCCTCCCTCCTCAAATCTGACAGAAAATAATTAATCTTCTCTCCTTCAAAGCCTTATTGAAGGCACAACTCCTCCAAGAGGCCTTCCCTGACTTAGCCCCCCTTTCCTCTTCTCCCACTCCCTTCTGATTCACCCTGACTTGCTCTCTTTGTTCTTCCCCGTCCCCACACCACAACACTTATATACATATCTTTAATTTATGCAATTTATTCATTTATATTAAGATCTGTCACCCCCCTTCTAGACTGTAAGCTCATTATGGGCAGGGAATGTGTGTTTACTGTTGTATTGTACTCTCCCAAGCGCTTAGTACAGTGCTCTGCACACAGTAAGCACTCAATAAATATGATTGAATGAATCAAATTAATGAATTAAATTGATTACTATTAAATACTGAGTAATTCCAAATCGAAGGAGGGTAGTTGCTTCTACTCTTCTTTGGCCAGTCCCTATAGGTTTTAGACTTGCTATGCTGAAGGGTCTTCAAGGCTGATGTTCTGATTTAACATTTTTTAAATGGTATTTATTATCTGAAAAGCACTGTGTATCCTGGGGTAGATACAAGTTAATCAGGTTGGACACAGTCCCTGTCCCACATAGTGCTCACAGTCTAAGTAGGAGGGAGAACAGCCATCGACTCTCCATTTTGCTGGTGAGGGATCTGAGGCACAGAGAAGTTCAGTGACTTGTCCAAGGTCGCACAATAGGCAAGTGGTGGAGCTGGGATTAGAATCCAGCTTCTCTGACTCCCAGAACCCATTAGGCTATGCTCTTATGCACACTGAACTAGGTGTTAGCTTAGTTTGAACTACAAGTTTGGTAAGAAGCAGAGACAATGAAGTTGCTTCACCCTCCTGAGCTGCAAGAGAATAAGAGTGAATAACAATGATAATAATTGTGGTGTTTGTTGAGCATTTACTATGTCCCAGGCACTATACTGTGCACTGGAGTGGATACAAGCAAATCAGTTTGGACACAGTCTCTGTTCCTCATGTAGCTCACAGTCTCAAACCCCATTTTACAGATAAGGTAGCTGAGGCCCAGAGAAGTGAAGTGACTTGCCCAAGGTCACACAGCAGATAGTTTCAGAGCCAGGAGTAGAACCTCTGACCTTCTTACTCCCAGGCCCATGCTCTATCCACTGTGCCATGCTGCTTCACCTGAAGTGCACATACTTGGTCCCTCTGGGTGAGTCCAAGGCTGCTGCTCAATACTACCTTATTTCCTTGTTCAGGATCCTAACAGACATGCTCAGAAACTGTCTGTTCCAGGGAAGACCCTTTATACTATACAGGACTCTCCATGAGTTTTCTAGAAACTCCAGGAGTTATGAGGAGCAGCATGGCTTAGTGGAAAGAGCATGGTCCTGGGAGTCAGGGGATCTAGGTTCTACTTCCGGCTCCTCCACTTGTCTTCTGTGTGCCTTTGGGCCACTCAGTTATATTCTCTGTGCTTGTTACCTCACCTGTAAAATGGGGATTAAGCCCATGAGCCCCATGTGAGACATAGATTGGGGCCAATCTGATTGGCTTGTGTCTATCCCAGAGAATAGTACAGTGTCTGGCAAATACTACATGCTTAACAAATATCATAAAAAGTAATCTGATATGATTACCTTATATCTTCCCGAGTTTAAAATAGTGCTTGACAAATTGTAAGTGCTTAACAAACACTACAGTTATTTATCTCTGCTCATCTGACCTATTCTAGGTAGTCTGTGAGGTTCCCACTCACATCTGTTTGCTCTTTCATGACAAAAGTGAGATCATTCTCTATAAAGCACACATATGGACTGTAAACTAGTTGTGGTCAGGGAATGTGTCTCTCAACTCTGTTATCTTGCATTCCCCCAAGCACTTAGTTTAATGCTCTGTGGATAGTAAATACTCAATAAATACCTGAATGAATGAATGAATGAATGAGTGAATGGATGGATGGACATGTTCTCGGTCCATAAAGTCTTACACTATAATTCACAAGGGCAACATAAAATATTTAGAACTAGGGCAGTAAAAATCAATGATTGGATGTACGTCAATGGTATTTATTGAGCAGTTACTGTGTGCAGAGGACTATACTAAGTGCTTAGTAGAGGACAATACAACAGAGTTGGTAGACATGCTCCCTGCCCACAAGAAGCTTTCAGACTAAAGGCAACAGGACAAGAGAGAAGCAGAGTGGTATAGTGCTGTAGTGGCTTGGGACTCAGGGGACCTGGGTTCCAATTCTGGCTCCATCACTTGTCTACTGGGTGATTTAGGATAAGTGCCTTTACTTCTCTGTGCCCTGATCTGCAAAATGGGGATTAAACCCCTATTTTCCCTCCTACTTAGACTGTGAGTCCTGTGTGGAACCTGATTATCTTTTATCTGCCAAGTAAAGTTCTTGGCACATAGAAAGCACTTCCAAATACCACAGTTATTATTATTGTTAGGACAAGTGAAGTGTTCTCTGAGGGAACGAACATTCTCCTTATTTTCTTCAGCATCCAGTAACTCCAGAATTGACATAGAAAAGCATTGTCTTTCCATTCTTATTTTCCAATTCATTATTTCCCAGGGTGCCCACAGCATCACTAGAGAGGGAATGTTCAACATCACCATGGGGACGGAATTCCTCCTCCTGGGGTTCTTGGAGGACCAGGAGCTGCAGCTGGTTCACACTCTGCTGTTCCTCCTGATCTAGCTGGTGGTCCTGATGTGAAATTTCCTCATTGTCACCATCACTGCCCTCAACGAGTGCCTCCACACCCCCATGTATTTTTTCGTCAACAACCTGGCCCTCATCGACCTCTGCCTCTGCCTCTGCCTCATCTCCATCACTGTCCCCAAGTCCTTCATCAACTCCCTGACCAACAACAGAACCATCTCTTTCCTGGGATGTGTTTTACAAGTTTTATTCTTTATATCTTTGGCATCCACTAAATGATCTTGCTCATTGTGTTGTCCCACGACCACTGTGCCATCATCTGCTACCCCTTGCATTACGAGGTCATCATGAACAGATGGGACTTGTGGGAAGATGGCGGCCACCTCCTGGCCCAGTAGGGGCCTCTCTAGCCTCATGCACATGGCTGCCACCTTCTCCGAGTCCTTCTGTGGCTCTAACGTGATTCTCCATTTCTTCGGTGACATTCCCCACTTCCTGGCTCAAGCTGACTCCACTGTGATCCTTAGAGAAGTCAGTCACAACCTTTACTACAGCCCTACCCTTCCTTTGCTTCATTTCCAACATCATCTCTTACATCCATATCTTCTCTTTCATGCTGAAGATAAAGTCAGTAGAGGGCCGGCCCAAAACCTTCTCCACCTGCCTCTCCCACTTGGTCATTGTTACTCTTTTCTTCTCCACGGGGGCCTTTGCTTATCTAAATCCCAAGTAAAATGGTCCTTCAGGGATGGATCTGTTTCTGTCCATGTTCTACACCATAATGCCTCCAACAACGAACCCCATCATCTACAGCCTCAGGAACAGAGAGCTGAAGGCCAGTCTGGGAGGGATGTTATGGGGATAGTATCCCACTGCTTGCTCTTTCATTAGTCCTTTAGACTGTTGGGGAGGTGGCAGTTTGTGGTGGAGTTGCTCAGCCGTGAGGAAGAGGGCTACACAATCAATCAATGATACCTACTGAGCAGTTACTATATGCAGAGCATTGTACTAAGCACATGAGAGAGCACAGTAAATTATAGTTGGAAGATACAATCATCCTCAAGGAGTCTGTAGTCTAGCGGAATAGTTTGTTCAGTCAATCAGTGGTATTTATTGAGTGCTTATTGTGTGCAGAGTACTTATTAAGGACTTGGGAGAGTACAGTATAATAAAGTTGGTAAACCCAATCCTTGACCTCAGGGAGCTTGCAGTCTAGAGGAATCAGTCAATGGTATTCACTGAGTGCTTAATGTATGCTTGGGAGAGTACAGTACAGCTCAGTTGGTGGACACCATACCTACCCTCAAGGAGCTCACAGCCTAATGAGGAATATAGGCAATAAAATAAATTACAGGTAAGGGAAGCAACACCTTTCAGGGTCACACCTGGAGAGTTTCCAGTACTCTATCAGTCTTGGATACGGGAGGGAGAGTCAAGCAGAGGCCTGCCCATTCCATTGTTAGCTTGGACCGTTGCTAGTGAGTGGAAGACAATCTGCTACAGTCAAAACTCACCCATGCTGGGCAGCAGCAGCATGGGAGAAAGTCGAGTTTGGAGACTCAGGTTTTCTGTGCAGAAAGAGGCAATGGTAAACCACTTCTCTATTTTTAACAAGAAAACTCTATGGATACTGTACCAGAACGATTGCAGATGAAGATAGGGGGGGTCTGGGAGAGATGTGTCTGTGGTGGCACTATGGGTCAGAAACAACTCGATGGCATAAGACAAGAAAAGGGAAGCAACTGATTATAACAGTATGTTCATATGATACCATTATGTGATGGAATCAAATGTCTGAGAAAATCCTGGATGAAAGATATATTTTCCATCCTCCTTTTACCCTGGCTAGGCTTTGCTGTCTAACTGAACCTCTGGGCTCCCAGAACCTAATATCATGGTACCTCTTTCCTTCTCATATTTTCATCATTCCCTGAATCCATGGTGCAGAAAAAATGATTCCGCTGTCCTGTCCAATGGGATTAATTAGGCTCTGAATTCCCCAATCTGTTCCTCAGGGAACACTGGGACAACAGTCTCAGAAAAAGCCATGAAATAGATCTGATCAACAGATTCTCTGTCTACTCATTCAGTGAGTTTCAAAGACCAAGGACAGAGCCTTGATCCGCAGCCTGGAGCAGTGTTTTGATGTGATATTAAGAGAATGAAAGAAAATGGTCTCCATCTCCACGGAATTTCAACCCCCCTGCACCAGAGAAGCTTAAATTCATTTTCAGCTTCCATATCCATTTTCCTTATTCTTCAGTTGGGATCACTGGGCTAGTAGGCAGGGAAGGGACCCATTGACTGGTAAAAGGATCCAGTCAATAAATCAATGCCATTTATTTAGTGCTTGTTGTGTGGAAACCACCATACTAAGCGCTTGGGGGGATATAATGCAGTACAGTTGACAGACTCGTTTCCTGCCCACAAGGACGTTATGGTCTAGAGAAATTAGTCCATTAATTAATCAGTGATATTTATTGAGTGCTTACTCAATGCTGACTGCTTACTCTATGCACAGCACTGTACTAAGCACTTGGGAGAGTACAATATACCAGAGTTGGTAGACTCATCGCTGTTACCTGTTTTCTAAATCTGCGGACATCTGCACATACTGTGGGGTAAATTCACCTTTGGCTGTTTTCTATTGCACAACCGTGATTTACAGGCTGGAAGAAGGCAAAGTAGGCATTGTAGGAACCTTTCTCTGGGAATGCCATGGCTCAGGAAGTCAGTTAATCAGTCCATAGTACATATTGAGCACTTACTGTGTGCAGAGTACAGTATTAAGCTCTTGTACAGAGTACAATATAACAATAAACAGTAATATTCCCTGCCCATAACAAACTTACAGCGTGGCATAGTGGATAGAGCATGGGTCTGGGAGTAAGGAAATTGTGTGTTCTAATCTTGGGTCCACCACATGTCTGTTGCGTGACCTTGGGCAAGTCACTTAACTTCTCTGGGCCTCAGTTTCCTCATCTGTAAAATGGGGATTGAGACTGTGAGCCCCATGTGGGACAGGGACTACGTCCAACCTGGTTTGCTTGTATCCACTCCAGCACTTAGTACAGTGCCTGGCACATAGTAAGCCCTTAACAAATACCGCAATTATTGTTATTATTATTAGAGGAGGAGACAGGCATTAAAATAAGTAAATAAATTGCAGGTATATACTTAAGTGCTGTGGGGCTGGAAGGGGGGTGAATAAAGGGAGCATATCAAGGTGGCACAGAAGGGAGCAGGAGAAGAGGAAAGGAGGGTTTAGTCAGGAAAGGCCTCTTGGAGGAGATGTGCCTTCGATAAGACTTTGAAGGCATTGAGAGTAGTTGTCAGATATGATGAAGGAGGGCATTCCAGGCTAGAGGCAAGACGTGGGTGAGGAGTCAAAGGCAAAATAGATGAGATCGAGGTACAGTGAGAAGGTTAGCACCAGAGGAGCATCAGAGGAAGGACCAGTCAGACACAGTATTGAAGGCATAGGCATATGTAAGATGACATGAAATGTCATCAGTGGTTCATCCAGCCCCGATCAGTATTATTATTATTATTACTATTATTATTGTTACTACATTTGTTAAGCACTTACTATGTGTTAAGAACTGCTATAAGTGCTGGGTTAGGTACAGGTTTATCAGGTTGGATGCAGTCCCTATCGCACATGGGGCTCACAGTTTAACTAGGAGGAGAACAGATATTTATTTACTCTGCATTTTACATTTGAGGTAACTGAGGCACAGAGAAATTAAATGACTTGCCCAGGGTCACACAACAAGTAATTGGAAAAGGCAGGATTAGAATCCAAGTCTTGTGACTCCGAGGCCTGGACTCTTTCCAGTAGGACATGCTGATTCTCCAAACTCTGTTTTTTGTCTCTAGTAACACAAAAAGATCTTTGGGAGAACAGTATTATAGTTGCTTTCCTGAACCTCTTTCCAACAGTTAAATGTGTGCTTTCTAACAGCTTCTTTTTCTCCTCTACCTCATTAATTTTCTTCATCGTCCCTGACTAAGCCCTCATTTCCCCTCCCCACCCTCTCCTCAAAATTCATTCATTCATTCAATCGTATTTATTGAGCACTTACTGTGTGTAGAGCACTGTACTAAGCGCTTGGGAAGTACAAGTTGGCAACATATAGAGATGGTCCCTACCCAACAACGGGCTCGCAGTCTAGAAGGGGGAGACAGACAACAAAACAAAATATATTAACTAAATAAAAAAAATAGAATTATCAATATGTACAAGTAAAATAGAGTAATAAATATGTACGAACATATATACAGGTGCTGTGGGGAGGGGAAGGAGGTAGGGCGTGGGGGTGGGGAGGGGGAGAGGAAGGAGAGGGCTCAGTCTGGGAAGGCCTCCTGGAGGGGTGAGCTCTCAGTAGGACTTTGAAGGGAGGAAGAGAGCTAGCTTGGTGGATGTGCAGAGGAAGGGCATTCCAGGCCACGGGGAGGACGTGATCTGGGGGTCGACAGTGAGACAGGTGAGAACGAGGTACAGTGAGGAGGTTAGCGGCAGAGGAGCAGAGGGTGTGGGCTGGGCTGTAGAAGGAGAGAAGGGAGGTGAGGTAGCTGGGGGCGAGGTGATGGACAGCCTTGAAGCCGAGAGTGAGGAGTCTTTGCCTGGTGTATAGGTTGACTGGTAGCCACTGGAGAATTTTGAGGAGGGGAGTAACATGCCCAGAGCGTTTCTGCACAAAGGTGATCCGGGCAGCGTGAAGTATAGATTGAAGTGGGGAGAGACAGGAAGATGGGAGATCAGAGAGGAAGCTGATGCAGTAATCCAGTCGGGATAGGATGAGAGATTGAACGAGCAGGGTAGCGGTTTGGATGGAGAGGAAAGGGCGGATCTTGGCGATGTTGCGGAGGTGAGACCAGCAGTTTTTGATGACGGATTGGATGTGGGGGGTGAACGAGAGAGCAGAGTAGAGGATGACACCAAGGTTGCAGGCTTGTGAGATGGGAAGGATGGTAGTGCCGTCTACAGTGATGGGAAAGTCAGGGAGAGGGCAGGGCTTGGGAGGGAAGATAAGGAGTTCAGTCTTGGACATATTGAGTTTTAAATGGCGGACAGACATCCACATGGAGATATCTTGAAGGCAGAAGGAGACACGAGCCTGAAGGGAGGGAGTGAGAGCAGGGACAGAGATGTAGATTTGGGTGTCATCAGCATTGAGATGATAGTTGAAGCCGTGGGAGTGATTGAGTTCACCAAGGGAGTGAGTGTAGATAGAGAACAGAAGGGGACGAAGAACTGATCCTTGAGGAACCCATACAGTAAGGGGATGGGAGGTCGAGGAGGAGCCCGCAAAAGAGACTGAGAATGAATGGCCGGAGAGATAAGACAAGAACCAGGAGAGGACAGAGCCTGTGAAGCCAAGGTTGGATAGTGTGTTGAGAAGAAGGGGGTGGCCCACAGTGTTGAAGGCAGCTGAGAGGTCGAGGAGGATTAGAATAGAGTAGAATATATCATTTATGCATATTATTTATGCATATCCATATCATTTATGCACTCAGATCTTTACTCCTTAAGCACTTGAAATTCATCCCACCATTAATCCCAGAGCATTTATGTACATATCTGTAGCCTCCACCATTTCCACTGTCTGAAATTGAACTCTCTCTGCCCCCTCTAGATTGTAAGCTCCCTGTGGGTAGTGTTTTTTTTCTACCAACTCTATTGTACTCTCCCAAGCTCTTAGTACAGTGCTCTGCACAGAGCAATTGTCCAATAAATATCATAGATTTATTGACTGATTCCTCTACACTGTAAGCTCTTTGTAGTCAGGGAATTTGTCTACCAAATCTGTTGTACTTACCCAAGCAATTGGTACAATTCACTGTACAAAGTAAGTGCCCGATAAATACTACTGATTGATTTGTGTAGTGCTTCACATTCAGAAGGCTCTCCATAATGACGCTAATATCATTATATCATCTATATATCTGTAATTTTATTTATTTATATTGATGTCTGTTTACTTGTATTGGTGTCTGTCTACCCCCCACCCCAGACTGTGACTCGTTGTGGGCAGGGATTGTCTAACTTTATTGTTGTATTTGTACTTTCCCAAGCGCTTAGTACAGTGCTCTGCACACAGTAAGCGCTCAATAAATACGATTGCTTGATTGATTGATGATTATCACGATTATTATAATGAGGGTCAGGAGCCATGATGAAGGGAGTAATAGATATTGGCAAGGTCTGGGTAAATGATGCTCTGGTCTAGACAGACATTATCCCAATTCAACTGCTAGAAGCAGAGTGGCCTAGTGGAAAAATCATGGGCCTGGGAGTCAGAGGACCTGGATTCTAATTTTGGCTCTGCCAAGTGCTTGCTGTGTGACCTTGGGCAAGTCACTTCACTTCTCTGTGCCTCAGTTTCTTCAACTATAAAATAAGGATTAAATACCTGTTTTTCCTCCTACTTCAACTCTGAGCCCCACACTCACAGATCAGACTTGTTTAATTAGACTCGCTTAATTAATCAGACTTGCTTAATTAGATCAGACTTGTACCTACTCCAGTTATTAGAATAATGTTTGATCCATAGTAAACACTTAACAAATACCCTTAAAAAAAACAACTGTAGAATACAGGAGGCAGCCATGCTGTTTCTCCCTCTAGGGATTGCCAGGGAAAAGCAGTGTGTCTTAGATGGTAGAGTCCAGGCCTGGGAGGCAGAAGGACCTGGGTTCTAATCCCAGCTGTGCCACTTGTCTGCTATGTGACCTTGGGCAAGTCACTTCTCTCTGCCTCAGTTACCCCAACTGTAAAATGGAGATTAAAACTGTGAGCCCCTTGAGGGATAGTGACTGTGTCCAACCCAATTATCTTGTATATTCCCAGAACTTAGTAGAATGCCTGCCACGAAGTAAGTGCTTAACAAATACCAATAGAAAAAAAATGAATGTGCAGTATTCAGGTTTCTCAGGATGAAGTGAAGGCTGCTTCTCAGGGCTGCTTTCTTTTGTTATTCTAGACCCAAACAGACATTCCAAGTGGCAGCCTGCTCTGAGGAAATTAGCTGACTTTCCATTAATTGTGATTTTCCTAGGAATTCCTGAATGAATCCTATTCCAGACTCTTCACTGAACCATTGTTTCCTAAGAACTCCTGATTTTATCCCAACTCACTTAGCCAATTCTTTGTATTCATATACATTTCTTTCACATTAATTACACATCACGCATACAATGAAATCATGATTCTCCCTCTTTCACAACTAAAGGAGCCAAAGTATTATGACTTGGTGGAAAGAAAATAGGCCTGGGAGTCATTAAAACGGGGTTCTAATCACGATTCCGTCACCTGCCTGCTGTGTTGACCTGGGACATGTCACTTAACCTTTCCATGCCTCAGTTCCTCAACTGTAAAATGGGGATTCAATGTCCATTCTCTTTCCTACTTAGACTGTGAGTCCTATGTTGGACATGGACTGCATTCAACCTGATTAACTTCTATCTACGTCAGTGCTTAGAACAGTGCTTGACTCATAATAAGTGCTTAACAAAACCTGCAATCATCAAAGCCTCAGCATTTTCATACACAGCCAACTCAAACTGAACAAGGTTATGATCCTGAATTTACAGTCAAAGCTTTCTCTGATAAGGAACAAACATTCTGCTTATGTTCATCGGTGATTTGGGCAAGTCACTTCACTTTTCTGTGTCTTAGTTACCTCAGCAACAAAATGGGGATTAATACTGTGAACTCCATGTATGACAGGGACTATGTCCAACTGATTATCTTGTATCTACCCCGGGGCTTAGTACAGTACCCAACACATAATAAGCACTTAATGAATACCATAAAAAATCAGGTATCAAGCATCCTTGGAACAATACAGCGGAAAGTTGCCTTTTCCTTCTAATTTTTCACTGTCAGAGTCCCCACAGCATACCTGAAATATCTCTGGGGAGAAAATGGCCAACGTCACCACCACGATGGAATTCATCCTTCTGGGGTTCTCGGAGGTTCGGAAGCTGCAGCTGGTCCATGCGGTGCTGTTCTTCCTGGTCTACATGGCAGCCTTGATGGGGAATCTCCTCATCGTTGCTGTCACGACCCTCGACCAGAGACTCCACATCCCCATGTACTTCTTTCTTAGGCATCTGTCCATCCTTGACCTCTGTTACATATCCACCACTGTTCCCAAATTCATTGTCAACTCCCTGACTAACCATAGAGAAATCTCTTTCCCAGGCTGTATCCTCCAAGTGTTTTTCTTTATATCCTTGGCATCTATGGAAATGGCCTTGCTCACAGTGATGTCCTTCGACCGCTACATGGCCATATGTCTCCCCCTGCGCTACGAGGTCATCATGAGCTGAAGAGCCTGTGTGAACATAGCGGTTTCTTCCTGGTTCAGTGGGAGTCTTTCTGGACTTATGCAAACAGCTGTGACCTTCTCTCTACCCTTTTGTGGGTCCAGTGAGATCCACCAGTTCTTCTGTGATATCCCCCAGCTCCTGAAGCTCTCTGGCTCTGAGTGGATCATGGTGGAGATAGGCATTTCAGCCCTCATTGTATGTCTTGTGTTCTTCTGTTTCATCTCCATGATTGCCTCTTACATCTGCATCTTCTCAGCTGTGCTGAGGATGCGGTCCTCAGAAGGCCAGACCAAAGCCTTCTCCACCTGTGTGCCCCACCTCGTTGTTATGTTTTTCTTCTTCTCCACCAGTTCCTTTGCTTATCTGAAACCGCCTTCTGACTCTCCCTCATTTCAAGACCTGCTGGTGTCCATGTTCTACACGGTGGTGCTCCCCGTGCTGAACCCGTCATCTACAGCCTGAGGAACAGGGACATGAAGGCTGCCTTGGAGTAGATCCTGGGAAGGGAGATGTTCACCTAGAATGGAATGTGGTTTTGCTTTAAGTAGCTGTTTTCTCATTTATCAGATGGTGTCTCACTGACCTGCAAATGGGGATGAGGGAAGAATGATGCAGTATAATTGAAATAAAACTTCAGTGGGCTTACATATATACTATAGTGTTAATGCCCCGGCCCTGACCCACTCTTCTAAGTTCTGCTTCTTAGTATACACATCCCTAGAATGTTGTCTCATCCCTCTGTATTCAGGTTTCTCAGGATGAAGTGAAGGCTGCTTCTCAGGGCTGCTTTCTTTTGTTATCCTAGACCCAGAGTCTAGTGGGCCATTTTCCCAAGATGCCTATCTGATTGGGAACAGTTTCCGCTTTGCAACCTTGTACTGTAGCTTTGCTGTGGGTTGCTTATACGAAGCCACCTCTTACCGGTTAGCCCTCCCTGTATTCCCAGGATGTAGCTATTAACAACTGATAGTGAGCTCATGGTCTGCGGTGGCTATATAAACCCGCCCATAGCATTGGGGGAGTGGTGTGCTGTTTGGGGCCTGCAGCCACCCAGGGCCGGTCTGTGAGTATACTTCCCCACAATAAACCTCTATAACTCAGCAAACTGGTGTGGTCTGCCTCTTTCTTCGGAATTCCTGGGCCGTCCTGTTATGCAGGGATGGCACCAGGCAGGATTTGCCGGAACATATACATATATACATACATTCTTGCAGAAGCAGAATCAATCAATCAATCAATCATATTTATTGAGTGCTTACTGTGTGCAGAGCACTGTACTAAGCGCTTGGGAAGTACAAGTGTGGTCTAGTGGTTAGGGCACAGGATTGGGAGTCAGAGAACCTGGGTTCTAATCCTAGCTCTGCCACTTATCTGCTCTGTGACGTTAAGCATGTCACTTAACGAATGTGCTCCTTGGTTACTTTATCTATAAAATGGAGATTAAGACATGAGCCCCATTTGGGACATGGAATGTTCCCCACCTGATTATCTTGTATCTACCCCAGCAGTTAGTCCAGTGCTCTGCACACTGTAAGCATTCAATTAATACAACTGAATGATTGATTGATTGATTGATTGATTGTTGTATATAAGTGCTGTGGGCCTGGGGTGGGGTGAATGTCAATATGTTAAAGGTTACAGATGCAGTGATTTTGCTCAGGTTGGAGGAAAGGATCATCAATGGTATTTACTAAGTGCTTACTGTATGTAGGGGCTGTGTGCTGTATGTGCACTGTGTGTACTAAGCACTTGGAAGAGTCCAGTATAACGGAGTTGATAGACAGGTTCCCTGTCCATGGAGAGCTTACCATCTATCTCTCCCATCTCTGTTTCCTCATCTCTTTGTCTTTCCTTTTCTCTGCCTCCTTCCCCTGTCTCTCAGTCTGTTTCCGTCTGTCTCCCCCATCTCTCTCTGTCTCTGTCTCTCTCTCTCTATGTTCCTCCTCCTGCCTCTCCCCCACTTCCTCTCTCTGTCTCTCCCCACCTCTCAGTCTGTCTCTTAACCTCTAGGAGAGATGCTCCCTACTAAAAGATGCCTCTACTAGGGGCCTTTCTCTCAATTCCTGGAGCCATGTGCCAAGGACATGGATATGCCCTCTGCCATTCTAGTTCAGGCCCTCTTCAGGGTCTTACTGGGAGGTTTGCTCCATGGCTCTTTCAGTCAGTTTGTCAGTCAATAATATTTGTTGAGTAGTTACTGTGTGCAGAGCACTGTACTAAGCGCTTGGGAGAGTACATTATAACAATAAACACGAGCTTAGGAGTCAGAGAAAGTGGGTTTTAATCCCGGCTCTGCCCCTTGCCTGCTGTGTGACCTTGGGCAACCCACTTAACTTCTCTGTGCCTCAGTTACCTCATCTGAAAAATGAGGATTAAAACTGTTAGCACCATGTGGGACAACCTGATTGCTGTGTATCTACCCAGCGCTTAGAACAGTGCTTGGCACATTGTAAGCCCTTAAAAATGCCATCATTATTTTATTATTATTAAAAGTTATTGAATCCCCATTTTGTAGATGAGGGAACTGAGGTTCACAGAAGTAAAGTTTTTGCTTGCCAAAATTCACACAACAGACAAGTGGCAGAGCTGGGTCCTCTGGATCTGAAGATATTCTGCCTTCCCTCTCTATGGCCCTAGAGGTTGAACAAACCCACTTAGACATTCACCGTTTGGAGTCCAAGGGCTTGGTCCAGGACAGTTATTGTGGTCGCTTTCTGCTCCATCTACTATTCCAGAAAAGTCACATACAAGAATGCTAAAATGAAAAAAAAATTAAAAAATAAGATGTGCAACTCTTTCAGGTGGAAAGAACAGGGAACTGGAGCTGGAGGACATGAAGTCATCATGTTGGGATTGATGGTCATAAATCGTCGTTCCTAGATTTTTACATCCTGATCAAAGTCTGGAGAGTGGTGGTCCCCATAGATAGAAGAGGAAAGCACTGTTGATTCTAACCTGGAAGTTCTAGACTGTAACTTCCCTCTCTAGACTGAAAGGTCGCAGTGGGTAGAGAATGTGTCTACCAACTCAGTTACATTGTACTTTCCCAAGCATTTAGCACCATGCTTTGCACACAGTAAGTGCTCAATAAATGCCACTGATTGATTGGTTTATTGATTGAGAGAAAAGGGAAAAGAGGAGGAGGTGAAGTAACTTGCCCAAGATCAGACAGGAGATAAATGGTGAAGCAAGGATTAGAACCCAGGACCTGACTCCCAGTCAAGGGCTGTTTTCACTAGGCCATGATGGGACTCAATAATAGAAGTCCTCATACTATGAGATACTTTAATAGAGATTAAACAGTAGTTTAATGTCATTCATTGGTAAGGAATATAGCACAACAAGGAACTGCATTTTCTTTTTCCATAGCTTCTGGAACAAATTTTAATTTATAACATATAATTCTATGAGAAAATCTACTCACTTTGATAGTCACCTCAGCTCCACACCATTAATGTACATATCCTTATACTTTACTACCTTTTCTACCTGTAATTTATTTCAATTTCTATCTCCCCGTGTATATCATAAACTCCCTATGAACAAGTATTGCATCTACTAATTCTGTTATATAGCACTTTCCCAACCACTTAGTACAGTGATCTACACATAGTAAGCATTCAATAAATACTATTGAATGATTGTTCTAATAATTTTATTTTGCACATTTTTTTGGTGAGACAAAGATGAGAAATGGAATGGGAGAAGTGATGTTCACAAGCTGTGGCTAATGGAAGGCCAAACAACCTAACAAAAGAGAGTGGAAGTGGAATTACATAGCTGTAATTTATTTATTTAATGTCTGTCTCACCTGTAGACTGTAAACACGTTGTGGGCAGGGAATGTGTTTATTATACTGTTATATCATACTTGTCCAAGGGCTTAGTACACTGCTGTGTACACCATAAGTGCTCAATAAATACTATTGGTTGACTGATTGATTGGATGAGGAAGGTGGGAAGAGGACAGAGCTGGAAGGGACAGGATCAGAGGCCCAGAGTGGGGACTGATTCGGGATTGATGTGCCCCATCCCACTCAACTAGGGCTCTCCCAGAAATTCAGGATGGACATGTTGGGATCTGCTTCTTGCTTTCTCTGCCTGCGGGAGGCACTTCCCTCAGCCTCCTCCTGGGGACAGAGATTGGTGCGCTGCTTGATCAATCATGGACGGGAGGTTGGGAGCCGAAGGGAAGGGAGGAATGTGAAGGATTTGGGAGCCGATCAGGGAAATCACCTCAGGAAAAACAATACCCTCTGGAGGATGCCTGTGACATCTTGTGTTCATGGGGAGGGGCCGCATTTGAACCCTTGCCTTAATGTGCCCTCCTCCCCAAGCCTGGCCCTAGGGGGTCTCGCCTGATTGTGCCCCATTTAAGGATTCTCCTGCCACACCAGGAGCTGCCTTCTGGTGTTCCTGTCCAGCCTCAGCAGTATCACTTAGACCTTGGGCCCGAAGATGTGGCCGAGGAGCCCTGTGCTGGAGGCCAGGATGGAAAAGACCTTCACGGCCACCATGGACTTGCCCCTGGTGCTCAGGTATGTGGGCGGGAAGGAGACCCAGACACTGCAGAACACCAGCATGATGAACGTGATGAGCTTGGCCTTGTTAAAACTTGTTAAAACAGCTTCCTGGACAGGAAGGCCACCACAAGGCTGACCAGGGCCAGGAGCCCCATGTAGCCCAGAATGCAGTAGAAGGTGGTGGTGGAGCCCTCGTTGCACTGGACTTTGATGACCCCAGCTTCAGATGCCACATCCTCATCAGGGAATGGGGGGAAGGTCCCCAGCCAGACCATCAGATGCACACTTGGATGAGAGAGAAGACACAGATGGTCAAGGAAGGTGCCTTGGGCCCCATCATTCTGCTTCCCAGCCTGGTAGCCTTGAAAGCCAGGATCACGGTGACAGTTTTGGCCAACACAGTGGAAATGGCCACTGAGAATATAACTCTGAGGGTTATCTGTCGCAGGAGGCAGGTGGCTGGGCCGGGGCAGCCAACAATGTTGCCTATTTGTACTTCCCAAGCTCTTAGTATTGTGCTCTGCAAACAGTAAGCGCTTAATAAGTATGAATGAATGAATGAATGAATGAATGAATGAATGAATGAACAAAGGTCAAGGACGACAGGAAGCAGATCAGGAGGGCAGTGAGGAGCGTGTAACTGAAACTGTGGTTGTTAGCTTTCTCTATGGAGGTGTCCTGGTGGTGGATAAAGACACCCCCACAGACCAGAGCAGTTAGGAGAGAGAAACAGAGGGCTAAGGACACCAGAATCATTCCCAGAGGTTCCTCATAGGAAAGGAAGATCACTGCTTTTGGGTCACAATGATCTCTTTGACGATTTGGAAATTCATCTTCTGGGCACTTGACACATTGATCCGTATCTGAAAGGAATAAATGGGATTTCCCTCCTCACCTGGGATGAGGGAAGTTCACAGTACAGGTGTGAAGGAAGGCAAAAAAGAGCAACCAGGAGAATAAGATGAGGAGACTAAGATGAATGGAGGAGCTGTTTTCAAAGGACTGGGACATGACTACTAACTCTGTTATATGATACTCTTCCAAGTGCTTAGTATACAGGGTTCTGCACACGCTAAGCACCCAATACATACCACTGATTGACTGGAATGATGTTGTTTGGTTCAGTCTGCCCATTTACATTTTCACTCCGATTTTTATCATGTATTCACCTCCACCTTGCTCAGCACCACAGTCCATACACTTAATTTATTTTAATTTCTGTCTCTTGCTCTAGACTGTAAACTCCTTGAGGGCAGGGAATGTACCTGCCAGCAATGATATCATACTCTCCCAAGTACAGTGCTCTGCACACAGTAAGCACTCAGTTAATACTATTGACTGATTGATTGAGGGCTGGGAACGTGTCTACCAACTCTGCTGTCTTGTACTCTCCCAAGTGCTTAGAACAGTGCTTCACCCAAGGTAGGTGCTCAATCAATACCACTGATTGTTTGATTGATGATAGGGGAATGAGGGAAGCCTTCCAAATTGCAAAGGCTGTGGACCGGGCACAGAATCTAACCCTGCCATATGTTGCATTATTATAATAATGATAATTGTAGCATTTGTTAAGTGCTTACTATATGCCAAGCACTTACTAAGAGCTGAGGTGAATACGAGGAAACTGAGTGTACACAATCCCTGTACCACATGAGGTTTACAGTCTCAATCCCCATTTTACAGATGAGATAACTGAGGCATAGAGGGGTGAAGTAACTTGTCCAAGTTCATACAGCAGACACTGGAGCACTGTTCTAAGCACTTGGGAGAATACATGACAGCAGAGTTGGTAGACACAAAGAGCATCCAGGCCAGAGAAGGAGACAGACACGGATATGGACGTTGTGGGCCCATAATGTGTCTGTCACATTGTTACACTGTATTCTCCAAGGGCTAAGTACAGTGCTCTGCCCACAATAAGGGCTCAATGATTATGACTGACTGACTGACTGATATAAAAATGGGGGGACTGAGGAAGGGGTGAAACTGAACCACAGCTTCCTGGCCAGGAAGGCCACCAGGAACCTGACCAGGGCCAGGAGCCCCATGTAGCCCAGGACACAGTAGAAAGCAGTGGCAGAGCCCTCAGTGCACTGGATGACAATGACCCCAGCCTCGGACACCTCGTCTATGTTGGGGAACAGAGGTGAGGTCCCCAGTCAGATCGTGCAGATGCCCACTTGGACGAGGAAGCAGATGTAGACGATGGAGGACGGTGTCCTGGGACCCAGCCAAGTCTTCATTCTGCTCACTGGCCCAATGTCTCTGAAGGTCAGGACCACGGTGACTATCTTGGCCAACACAGTGGAAATAAACATGAAGAAAATGTCTCTGAAGGACGTTTGTCACAGCATGCAGGTCATCTCACCCTCCTCCTCCTGCTCCTCCTCCTCCTCCTTTATTACCTGAGAAAATAGCCCATCCCACGTTGTCCTCTCCTCACTGATGATGAAATCGTGGCCAGCTGGGGACTGGGGGATGAACTCTCCCACTAAGACATAGACTTTGGTGCCGTTCTGTAAAATTTGGTATTTCAGGATGTCAAATTCAGGATGTCAAACCTACTGTTCACCCAGCCGAGGTCATCCAAATGGACCCACTCACCAGCACTGGTGTGGATCCAAGCATTCTTCAGAGGCGAGTGGAGCTGGTGGGAGGAGGAGACACCAGTGACTCAAGTCTCCAAAGTAACAGCGTACCATAGTGGATAGAGCGAGGGGAGAATTACCTGCCATGTATGAGGGACTCGACTTTGCCCATCTCCTGATGTCTCCATGTCCTTTGCAGCCCAGATCTCTTGGTGGAGGTCATGAGTGATGGTGTATACAGCACTGTACACGCTGTAACTCTGGGGAGACAAGTTCATGTCCCAGACATCCAAGGACCTATTCTCCAACGTATTTTTTAAATCACACAGTCCCAGGAAATCAAGTCTATCCAGATCTTCTACAAATGGACAATCAAAGGTTCACCACCAGAATAATGGAAGAAACATGTCCTGTGGATATTTCTGAGGGTTCAAGGCCCATTCGAAATCCCTGAAACCCAGAATCTCCTTCCTTGGATAAAAGTGTTATTTCTGATAAGGGAATTGTTTGTCAAATCCCAATCGGATGTGGTGACCCAGACTTTGCTGAGAATAGGGAAGCTATGCAGATTAAAATCAAGTGACAGTAGAGAGTATGTGTCCCCCATAGGCAGCAGCTAAATTTGCTGACGATGTCATAATTTATTTGTAGCCCGAGTCAATCCTATAGGTATATTCAGTAAAATATCCATGGATTCTTTCAACGTAAGCCACACAAATGCCATTCTTGGCCATCTCCTCTGTTAGGACCATAGCAAACATCTCCCTTCGAATGTCATCGGTGACGAGGAGGCCAATTCAGACCCAGTGGAAATGTTTCATGAGTCAGATTATCCTCGAAGGCAGATGTGGGGAACTCACAAAGTTCTGATAGAGAGAGGGGAACCGGGCCTTATCTCTGAGAGTGGGCTCCTCTGGGCCGTAGCAGATCTACATAGGAGACAGAGCAGGGGAAGAGGGGACTCCGGAGTGGACATACGGACAGACAGACATCACCGCGTTAATACAATCACTCATCCTATCCCTCCTGGATTACTGCATCAGCCTCCTTGCTGGCCTCCCAGCCTCCTGTCTCTTCCCACTCCAGTCCATACATCACTCAGCTGCCCAGATCATTCTTCTAAAAATATATTCAGGATATGTCACCTTGCTCCTCAAAAAACTCAAGTTGTTGCCCATCCCCCACATCAAACAAAAACTCCTCACCTTTGGCTTTAAAACACTCCACCACCTTGCCTCCTCCGTCCTCACCTCACTTCTCTCAATCAATCAATCAATCAATCAATCGTATTTATTGAGCACTTACTATGTGCAGAGCACTGTACTAAGCGCTTGGGAAGTACAAATTGGCATCACATAGAGACAGTCCCTACCCAACAGTGGGCTCACAGTCTAAAAGGGGGAGACAGAGAACAGAACCAAACATACCAACAAAATAAAATAAGTAGGATAGAAATGTACAAGTAAAATAAATAAATAAATAGATAAATAGAGTAATAAATATGTACAACCATATATACATATATACAGGTGCTGTGGGGAAGGGAAGGAGGTAAGACGGGAGGATGGAGAGGGGGACGAGGGGGAGAGGAAAGAAGGGGCTCAGTCTGGGAAGGCCTCCTGGAGGAGGTGAGCTCTCAGCAGGGCCTTGAAGGGAGGAAGAGAGCTAGCTTGGCGGATGGGCAGAGGGAGGGCATTCCAGGCCCGGGGGATGACGTGGGCCGGGGGTCGATGGCGGGACAGGCGAGAGCGAGGTACAGTGAGGAGATTAGTGGTGGAGGAGCGGAGGGTGCGGGCTGGGCAGTAGAAGGAGAGAAGGGAGGTGAGGTAGGAGGGGGCGAGGTGATGGAGAGCCTTGAAGCCCAGGGTGAGGAGTTTCTGCTTGATGCGCAGATTGATCGGTAGCCATTGGAGGTTTTTGAGGAGGGGAGTAATATGTCCAGAGCGTTTCTGGACAAAGATAATCCGGGCAGCAGCATGAAGTATGGATTGAAGTGGAGAGAGACACGAGGATGGGAGATCAGAGAGAAGGCTAGTGCAGTAGTCCAGACGGGATAGGATGAGAGCTTGAATTAGCAGGGTAGCGGTTTGGATGGAGAGGAAAGGGCGGATCTTGGCAATGTTGCGGAGCTGAGACCGGCAGGTTTTGGTGACGGCTTGGATGTGAGGGGTGAATGAGAGAGCGGAGTCGAGGATGACACCGAGGTTGCGGGCTTGTGAGACGGGAAGGATGGTAGTGCCGTCAACAGAGATGAGAAAGTCAGGGAGAGGACAAGGTTTGGGAGGGAAGACAAGGAGCTCAGTCTTCGACATGTTGAGCTTTAGGTGGCGGGCGGACATCCAGATGGAGATGTCCTGAAGGCAGGAGGAGATGCGAGCCTGGAGGGAGGGGGAGAGAGCAGGGGCAGAGATGTAGATCTGGGTGTCATCAGCGTAGAGATGATAGTTGAAGCCGTGGGAGCGAATGAGGTCACCAAGGGAGTGAGTGTAGATTGAGAACAGAAGGGGACCAAGCACTGAACCTTGGGGAACCCCCACAGTAAGAGGATGTGAGGGGGAGGAGGAGCCTGCAAAAGAGACTGAGAAAGAACGACCGGAGAGATAAGAGGAGAACCAGGAGAGGACGGAGTCTGTGAAGCCAAGGTCAGATAACGTGTTGAGGAGAAGGGGGTGGTCCACAGTGTCAAAGGCAGCTGAGAGGTCGAGGAGGATTAGGACAGAGTATGAGCCGTTGGATTTGGCAAGCAGGAGGTCATTGGTGACCTTTGAGAGCGCAGTTTCCGTGGAATGAAGGGGACGGAAGCCAGACTGGAGGGGGGTCGAGGAGAGAGTTGTTGTTGAGGAATTCTAGGCAGCGCGTGTAGACAACTCGTTCAAGGAGTTTGGAAAGGAATGGTAGGAGGGATATGGGACGATAACTAGAAGGTGAGGTGGGGTCAAGAGAGGGTTTTTTTAGGATGGGAGAGACATGGGCATGTTTGAAGGCAGAGGGGAAGGAACCAGTGGAGAGTGAGCAGTTGAAGATGGAAGTTAAGGAGGGGAGAAGGGATGGAGCGAGAGATTTCATAAGATGAGAGGGAATGGGGTCAGAAGCACAGGTGGCCGGAGTAGCACTTGAGAGGAGGGAGGAGAGTTCCTCTGAGGATACCGCTGGGAAGGATGGGAGAGTAGCAGAGAGTGTTGAGAGCCGGGGGGTTGGAGAAAGGGGGGAAGAGACTTTGGGGAGGTCGGACCTGATGGATTTAATTTTGTTAATGAAGTACAGGCCAGATCGTTGGGGGTGAGGGAAGGAGGAGGGGGAGGAACCAGGGGCCTGAGAAGGGAGTTGAATGTACGGAAGAGCTGGCGGGGGTGATGGGCATGGGTGTCAATAAGGGAGGAGAAATAGTTTTGTCTGGCAGAAGAGAGGGCTGAGTTAAGGCAGGAAAGGATAAACTTGAAGTGAACGAGGTTGGCATGGTGTTTAGACTTTCGCCAGCAGCGTTCAGCAGCTCGAGCATAAGAGCGAAGGAGGCGGACAGTGGCAGTGATCCAGGGCTGTGGGTTAGTGGTGCGAGAGCGGCGAAGGGAAAGGGGAGCGAGCGAGTCTAGCTGAGTAGAAAGGGTAGAGTTGAGAGCAGTAATCTGATCATCAAGACTGGGTAGAGAGGAGAGGGCGGCGAGGTGGGGTGTGAGGCGCTCCGAAAGATGGGTGGGGTCCAGAGAGCGGAGATCTCTGTGAGGGAGTAATACGGATTTACGGGGGAAAGGAGTGTGAGTGAGGAGGCAGGTGAGAAGATTATGATCAGAGAGAGGGATCACAGAGTTGGTGAGGGTGGACACAGTGCAGCGGTAGGAGATGATGAGGTCGAGGGTATGACCAAGTTGGTGAGTGGGTGAGGTGGGGTGGAGGAAGAGGTTGGCAGCGTCAAGGAGAGATAGAAGGCGGGCGGCAGAGGAGTCGTTAGGGATATCCATGTGGATATTGAAGTCTCCGAGGATCAGAGTGGGCATGGAGAAGGAGAGAAGGAATCCTTCTACAACCCAGCCCTCATACTTTGCTCCTCTAGTGCTAACCTTCTCGTTGCATTTTGGTCCCACCTAACTCACCACAGACCCCTAACCCATGTCCTGCCACTGGTCTGGAATGCCCTACCTCCTCAAATCCCACAGACAATTACTCTCGACCACTTCAAAGTCTTATTGAAGGCACATCTTCTCCAAAAGGTCTTCCCAAATTAAGCCCCATCTTCCATCATCACCCACATCTTTCTGTGTTGCCCAGACTTGCTCCTTTTTTTCTTCCCCCCTCCCAGCCCCACCACCCCACAGCATTTATGTACATATCTGTAATGTTCTTTATTTGTATTCATGTCTGTCTCCCCCCCCCCCCGCAAACTGTAAGCTTGTTGTGAGCAGGGAATATGCCTGCTTATCGTTGCATTGTACTCTCCCAAGTACTTTGTATAATGCTCTGCATACAGTAAGTGCTCAATAAATACGATTGATTAAATGAATGAATTAGTGAATGAATCAATGAATCACGCCCTGTTCCCAAATGAATCAATCAATCCATGGTGTTTACTGACCACTTGCTAGGTGTAGAGCCCTGTACTACATGTCTGGGGGAATACAATAGAGCTGTCAAACAGGCTCCATGCCCAGGAGGGGCTTACAGTCCCCATCGGGTCAGCATCTTTCATTCCAGCAAAGATGCAAGTCCGTTTCATTGACTTTGGCTCATTCATTCATTTATTCATTCAATCGTAATTATTGAATGCTTACCGTATGCAGAGTACTGTATTAGGTGCTTGGAAAGTGCAATTCGGCAGTAGAGATAATCCCTACCCAATAACGGGCTCACAGTCTAGAAGGGGAGAGACAGACAACAAAACAAAACAAGTAGATATGCATCAATAGCATCACTATAAATAAATACAATTATAGTTATATACACATAATTAATAAAATGAATAAAATAATAAATATGTACATATATACACAAGTGCTGTGTGCTGGGGTTGGGGGCAGAACAGAGGGAGGGAATGGGGGCGATGGGGAGGGGAGAGGGAGCAGAGGAAAAGGGGGGAATTTCCTAGCCTCAGACTGTCCATGAGACAGTACTTAGTGCAGTGCCTGGCACATAGTAAGTGCCTAACAAATGCCATAAAACAACAACAGTGACAACAACAATGGCAACAACAACAACAACAACAAGAAACTAATTCTTGTCTACCCCTTGCAATTGGGAGTCCTCACGTTTGTGAGCTTATAGAGTCCCAGCAGCCAGGAGCCAGTAGTGGATACTGCTAATGATATCCCTCCTATGACAGCCAGCAGTTTGTCCCGCCACTCTGGCTCACAGCTGTAGTTGGGGACCATTGTGGCTCTTTCCGAGAACAGAGCCATGGAACTCTTGGCCATGATCATCTCCAGGAAGTGGACATTGAAGAAGTGGAAGCCCAGGGAAATATTGAGTAACAGGCTGGGATCCTTGTTGACCTCCTCCACAGCAAACACCAGGGCCAGGAGATGCTGGTAGTGTCTGGTGAAGTACCTGTAAAAGGCAAGGATGGAAGATGGCACAGAAACATCGGGGCATAGCAAAAAGAGCTCAGGCCCAGAAGTCGGAGGGACCTGTATTCTAATCCCGCCACCGCCACTTGCCTCCTGTGTGATCCTGAACGAGTCACTTCACTTCTCCGAGCCTCAGTTCCCTCATCTGTGAAGTGGGGATTAAGACAGCAAGCCCCATGTGGAACATGGATTATGTCCAACCTGATTATCCTGATTCTATGCCAGTGCTTAGTACAGTGCCTGGCACCTAGGAAGTGCTTAACAAATACCCCAGAAAAAAGTATGTTGAACTGTCAAGAGGCAATGGGACAGAGATGGGGAGGAGGAAGCCCCCGGGAGCTACAAGGGTAGTGGGAAGTGAGTCTCAACCTTCCCAAATCTCTGAGAGGGAAAGCCTCAAGGAGACCGCAAACTAATCTAGGTGAGTGAGTCAATCAATCAGAGATTTTGATTAAACACTTTCCATGTGCAAAGCACTGTACTAAGTGCTTGGGAGAGGGCAATATGTAACAGCCCTCATGAAAGAGGCAATGGGTGCCGTCTGGGGTCTGCTTGATGTAAAAAGTGACCTTGGGACGAAATGCAGTAGGGGAAAGCAACAGGAGAAAGATCTACAGAACACATAATGATATTAACTATGGTGTTTGTTCAGCGCTTACTATGTGACAAGCACTGTTCTAAGCACTGGCATAGATACAAGGTAATTAGGTTGTCCCACGTGGGGCTCACAGTCTTCATCCCCATTTTACAGATGAGGTAACTGAGGCACAGAGAAATTAAGTGAATTGTCCAAAGTCACACAGCTGACAAGTGGCAGAGTCAGGATTAGAACCCACGACCTCTGACTCGCAAGCCCATGCTCTTTCCAGTAAGCCACACTGCTTCTCTACATAGCAGTAGATACTGACTCACGGAGCAATCAGCCAGTGCTATTCATTGAACACTCTCTGTGTACACAGCACTGTACTAAGAGCTAGGGAGAGTACAATACAACAGAATCAGTAGAAATGTTCCCTGCACACAACAGGTTACAGTTTAAAGGAGCAGACAAACTAAAAGAGGTAATTCATATGTTTGAAATCTCCTTCTGACTCCAATAAATTTTTATCTCCAAACTCTGTAATATTGTACTCTCCCAAGCACTTGGTACAGATGGTAATCAATCAATCAATCAATCAATGGCATTTGTTGAAGTCTCACTGTGTGCAGAGCACTGAACTAAGTGCTTAGGGGCCGGGAAAGTGCCTACCACCTCGGTTACACTGTACTCTTCCAAGCACTTAGTACAATGCACACAGTAAGTCCTCAATAAATACCACTGACTGATTGATTTGAGTTTCCTGAATAGGTACATATGGGCTCTGGTCCTTGACCCTTCACTGTAGACGTCAGTGCCATTGGTGTGCCAGCACCTATGCTGACTACCCTTCCTTTCTCCCCCTCCCAGTGATACCACATCCCCCCTCCATTCCCACCCATCCTACGTCCCAGTAAACACCAATACTTACTCTGTGGGTTTGGCATAGAAAAGTGGCTGTTCCTTGAAGTTCTGAAGGACACCTAAATGACTCAGAATCACACCCAGAGAGAAGAGTCCTCCGATCACCACATCTCCATCCTGGTAGTAGCCACTGGAATAATTTCTCTCCAAGGTGCAGGGATGGTTAACCATCCTGCATTGAACACCACGAAGTTGGGAGAATAGTGTGGTCCACAGAAAACCAAGTCTCATGGCCATGGCCCTTAAACACAAAGAGGAAACTACTCACTGGAGGGACAGGCTGATCCAAAGGCTGACAGGTTGAGATGAGAAAGCTGTTCAGCGTTTTAGACTCCACTGAGGATTCATTCCACACATGGTGCAGCACCTGGATGGAGATGGTCCTCACTCCAGGACAGGAGAGGGAGCGGGCCAGGGGGGATACTTATAGGGATGTTTTTGCCTGATGCAAGAGTTACTGGTTCCACCTCATGATCTTGGTAATCGGTGGTGTACGTGACCTGAGATTCCTCTTCCTCCTCTCTTTCCTGTACCCTACCCCACTCCCAGAGAGGGTGCAATCACAGTAACTGAGGAATGGAAACCTTGTTTGCTGCACCTGTGTACTCATGATCACTGGACAAACAAGTGTTGGAAATGTATCTTCCAATTCTGTTTTGTTGTACTCTCTTGAGAACTTAGTACAGTGCTCTGCACATAATAAGCATTCAATAATGCCACTGATTAATCAGTTCCTCTGGACTGCAAGTTCTTTGTGGGCAGCGAATGTGTCTACCAACTCTGTTGTATTGTTTTCTCCCAGGTGCTTAGTACAGTGCTCTGTACACAGCAAGCGCTCAATAAATACCATGGATTCACTGTGTACAGGGAATGAGTCAACCAATTCTGTAGTATTGTATTCTCCCCAGTGCTTAATACAGTGCCCTGCACACAGTCAGCACTCGGTAAATACCACAGATTGACTGTGGGAAGGGAATGTGGCTACCAAGCCTATTGTATTGCACTCTCCCACGTGCTCTGCATACAATAAATGTTCAGTAAATACCATTGATTGAATGATGTGTAGAACATCCAGAAGAGGCCTAGGGACCTCAGAGGAAGCCAGTCTCTCAAAGGGGTCAGACACTTCTTCAAACACAGAACCATGAAGTGTCCTCAGGCTGCGTATCCCTTTGCCAACAAGCTCTTGTGCTCTCAGGAGAATCTCCAGTGGCAGGGACAGAGAAATGTGGCCTAGTGGAAAGAGAGCAAGCCTGGGAGTCAGAAAACCTAATAGTAATAATTAACTGGTAACTACCCCAGCATATAGAACAATGTTCAAAACATAGTAAGCACTTAACCAGTATCATTTAAAAAGGGGGATTTAAGGAAGACTCTGAGTAGATTTGTGTTTGGGGTGGGGAGGGCAATTCTAGGCAGCAGAAACAGGAAACAAGAGCTTTGAGTAGGAGGCATAATAAGAAGGTGAGCTTGGGAGAAGTGAAGAATACGATCTAGAGACTTTTTTTAGATTGTGTAAACCACCAATATACCCAGTGTTAGTATAGTGTCCTGCACAGGGTGAATTTAATAAATACTATTCATTCATTCATTCATTCATTCATTCATTCATTCAATTGTATTTATTAAGTGCTTACTTTGTGCAGGTAGAGCACTGTACTAAGCACTTGGGAGAGTACAATACAACAATAAACAGACACATTCCCTGCTCACACCAAGCTTAGAGGCAGGGGGTAAGGGATATTATTACTTGTTGCTTATGCTGTCGAGTAGTGTCCAACCATAGAGATGCCATAGATTCATCTCTCCCAGAACACCCCACTTCCATCTGCACTTGTTCCAATAGCGTATCCCTAGAATTTTCTTGCTAAAAATCTGGAAGTGGTTTACCATTGCCTCCTTCAGTGCAGTAAATGAGTCTCTGCCCTCGACTCTCTCCCATGCCACTGCTGCCCAACATAGGGGAGCTTTGACTTGTAGCAGATTCCCTTCCACTTGTTAGCCACTGCCCAAGCTAGAAATGGAATGGGTAGTCCTCTGCTTGACTCTCCCTCCTGTATTTGTGACAGGTAGAGAACTGGAAACTCTACAGGTGTAACCCTGAGAGAGGAATACTACTACTACTACTACTACTACTACTACTACTACTACTACTACTACTACTACTACTACTAAAACTACTACTATTACTATTACTGCCACTAGTCTCACCATTCTTCTTTCTGATTCAGTCATTCAACCTGGGGACTCTCTATCTGCTCTTCCTCCTGTCCCCTATTAGGTCTTGAGTAGGATTCATTAACTGAGGGACAGTTGTTACAGTCTTTGCCTCATCAACACATTAGAGACTGTCCATGGTGCCAGGAAGCCCATCTCGATTGGCTGTGTAATTATTTGAAAACTTGGAGTAATACCTTGATATCTTTATCTTTGACTCCTTCAGAAAGGGTCTTGAGTGACCTCATCATTGCCATCACCACACTTGACCGGCATCTCCACATCCCCATGTTCTTCTTCCTCAGGTCCATCCACAATCTCTACCTCATCTGCATCACCATCTCTAAATCCATCCTGACTGCCCTGAGCAATCGTTAATCCATCTCTTTCCTGAGCTGCATTTCCCAACTGCTTACTGCTTTCCTTCATGATATTTGATGTTGTGGACTTGGCCATCCTCACAGTGATGTCCTTCGACTGCTATGTAGCCATCTGCTGTCCCCTACACTATGACATCATCATGGACCAAGGGGCCTGTGGGAAGATGGCCACCACTTCCGGCTCAGCAGGGGCCTCTACTGTCTGATGCACACAGACACCACCTTCTCCACCCACTTCTGTGGTCATTGTATCATCCACCAGTTCTTCTGTGACATCCCCCAGTTGCTTAAACTCATATGTCCGGGAGAGGCCCTGGCAGAGGTCTGTGCTCCGGCAGTGAGTTTCACTTAGGTTCTGGGTGCTTCGTATCCATCCTTGTCTCCTACGTTTACATTTTCTGGGCCACATGGAGGATGAGATCCATTGAGGGCCAGGCCAAAACCTCCTCTGCCTGCCTGCCTCACCTTGCCATGGTCTCTCTGTATCTTTCCATGGGTGCGTTTGCCCATATGAAGCCGCCCTCATCCTCCCCATCAACACTGGAACTGCTGGTGTCCGTGTTCTACACAGTGCTGCCCCCCCACCCTGAAACCCCTCATCTACAGACTGAGGAACAAGAACATGAAGGCCTCTGTGGGGAAGATCTCCAGCAACTTCATTTCCGGGATGAACCGACCCTCTTTCTTGCTGGGGTAAGAGGAGGGTGGAAGGATCCACTTGAGGGAAGCAGCATGGCGTAGTGAAGAGCCTGAGCCTGGGAGGCAGAGGACCTGAGTTCTAATTCTGTCTCTGCCACTTGTCTGCCTTGTGACCTTGGGCAACTCACTTCACTTCTCTGTGCCTCAGGACCCTCATCTGCAAAATGGGGATTCAGTACCAGTTCCCCCTCCTATTTAGACTGTGAGTTCCATGTGGGTCAGGGACTGTGTCCAAACTAATGATTTGAATCTACCCCAGTGCTTAATAAAGAATATAGTAAGTTCTAAGCAAATACTACCTTCATTATTAAGGAAGGAGTCTAGTCTCACTTATCTACAGGACAGAGCATTCTTATTGTTCCTCCTCCCTCAACCTTTTCCATTCTCCATTCCCTCTCATTTTTTGTCATGGTATTTGTTAAATTCTTACTATGTGCCAGGCACTGTATTAAGCACTGGGGACGATACAAGCTAATCAGGTGAGACACAATCCATGTCCCACATGAGATTACAGTCATATCTCCATTTTACTGATGAGGTAACTGAGGCCCCGAGAAGTGATATGATTTGCCCAAGGTCACAAAGCAGACAATTGGCAAAGTCAAGATTAGAACCCTGGACCTCTGACTCCCAGGCCCTGGCTCTTTCCACTGTGCCATGCTGCTTCTAAGCATTTACTATGTGCCAGGTGCTGTACGAAGGGCTGGTGTAGATACAAGTTAATCAGGCTATAAACACTTTGAAGGCTAGGGACCCTTTCTAATTCTCACTGGTGTATTTTTAGGTACTTGTTAAGTCCTTACTATGTACCAGGCTACACACTGAGCACTGGGTATATACAAGTTAACCAGGTGACCCACCTAGGGCTCACAATCTTAATTCCCATTTCAAAGATGAAGTAACTGAAGCACAGAGAAGTGAAATGACGTCCAAAGCCACACAGCTGACTGACAAGTGGTGGAGCCAGAATTAGAACCCAAATCCTCTGACTCTCAGGCCCATGCTCTTCCCTCTAGGCAGGACTGCTATTCTTTCCCAACACTTAGCATACTGCTAAGCACGTAGTAAGTGCTTCAATAAATACTCAGACCACATAGCCATTAGCCACTACTGATTGGGCTCTAGACCAAACAGACCCCCGATTCCTCCAGAATCCTGCTGACCACCAGCTTCCAGGACCCTCAGTATCCTCCTTTTTTTAATGGCATTTGTAAAGTGCTTACTATGTTCCAGGCACTGTACTAAATGCTGAGGTAGATGCAAGCTAGTCAGGTTGAACACAATCCATGTTCACAATCCACAATCCTAGCTCTTTCCACTAGGCCATGCTGCGTCTCAATAATAGAACTCCTCATGCTATGAGCTGCTTTAATAAAGATTAAATAGTAGTCTAATGTTAATATTAGAGAACAAAGCATAAAGTGGAATTTCCCATTCTTTTTCCATAGGTTCTAGAATAAATCCTAATTTAGAACATGTATTTACATGAAAAAATAAACTCCAAGGTAAATTAGGGTCAACTTGGACATTTTGATGATGATAATGCTGTTTGCTAAGTACTTACCATGTGCCCTAAAAATTTATTATATCCCCCTCTAGATTGTAAGCTTGTTGTGGGCAGGGAATGTGTCTGTTTATTGTTTTGCTGTACTCTCCCAAGTGTACTCTCCCAAGTACCACACAGTAAGCACTCAATAAAAATGACTGAATTGAATGCCAATCACTGTCCTAAGCCTGGGGTAGATTCAAGTTAATCAAGTTGGATGCAGTCCCCGTCCCACATGGGGCTTACAGTCTAAGTAGGAGGGAGAACAGAATTGAGACCCAATTTACAGATAAGGAACCCCATTTTGCAGGTGAGGATTTTTGCTGCTCACTCAGTCCTCCATATTATTTAAGAAGACTTTAATAGTCTGATCGCCTTCCTCCCCACCTCACAATCCATCACCACAACTCTCGCCAGTGTAAAATCGCTCTTCCTCAGAAATCCTCCCCTGATTAGTTCACAGCACCCCAATCTCTCCAGCCCATTGCTTAATATATATATGTATATATGGCATTACTAACCTTAGCACTTATGCATATTTTCATATTTTATTTAATGATTTGTTCAGCTATTTTTCATCCTGATACATTTTTGCTACTACTAATAATAATTGATATTGGTTACTCAGTCAATCAGTGGACATCTACTGTGTGCAGAACACTATACTAGGCATTTGGGATAGTGTAATGTAACAGAGTAGGTAGACAGATTCCCTACCCACAAACAGCTCTGTGCCAATCTACTGTGGTAGATACAAGTTCATTAGGATAGACACAGTCCTTGCCTAACTTGGGATTCACACTCTAGTAGGAGAGAGAACAGGTATTGGATCCTCATTTTACAGAAGTGGAAACTGAGGCTCAGAGAAGGTAAGTAATTGTCCAAGGTCACCCACCGGGTGATTGGCAGAGCTGGGTTTAGAACTCAGATCCTCTGACTTCTTCTCTGTTTCCCCTAGGCCATGCTGCTTCCCCTTCAGTCATTCATTCAATCATATTCATTGAGTGCTTACTGTGTGCAGAGCACTGTACTAAGCTCTTGGGAGAGTATAATGCAACAATAAACAGAAACTTTCCCTGTACACAATGAGCTTACAGTCTAGAAGGAGAGACAGACATTTATATAAATAAATAAATTGCAGAGCACTGCATTAATCACTTGGGAGAGTACAGTGCTCTGCACACAGTAAGCGCTCAGTAAATACAATTGAATGAATGAATGAATGAACGTAAATGCAACAGAGTTGGTGGACACATGCCCTTCCCACAGTGAGCTTTTTTTATGGTATTTGTTAAGTTCTTACTAAGTGCCAGGCAATGTTCTAAGCCTGGTGTAGATGGAAGGTAATTAAGTTTAAGAACAGTCCATGTCCTACATGCGGCTCACAGTCCCAAACTCCATTTTACAGATGAGGTAACTGAGACACAGAAGTTGAGTGACTTGCCCAAGGTCACAAAGCAGACAAATGGTGGAGGCAGGACTAGAACCCAGGTCCTTTTGCCTCACAGGTCCAGGCTCTATCCATCAGGCCACACTGCTTCCCCTGAGCTTAGAATATAGGGGAGGGAGCTTTCCTCCTCCTACTATACCTGGCTGATTTACTACAATGCTTCACTCCTCCAATTCCAAGCTACTCACTGCACATACTTACTAGTGTTTTAAAGGCAGTGCTTGACTCATAGAAAGCACTTAACAAATACCATCATTATTAGGTCCCACTTATAGCCAAAGGGACTAGAACATAGTTCCAATGCTCTTTTTTTTTTCAAATTTTTATGGTAGTTGTTAAGTGCTTACTATGTACCAGGCACTGTTCTGAGCTCTGGGAATTGTTCTACGTACTGGGCACCGTTCCAAGTGGTGCCATTAATACCACTACCAATGTCAATGTTCTGCCATTAATGGACTTGTTTCTAACCCAGCACTTAGACCAAGGCTTGACACATAGTAAGTGCTCAACAAATACCATAAAAATAAAACAAAACAAAAATGATCGTTTGGTAACTTCCACAGCTATGAGTTCCACTGTAATGAGCAACTTTTGATTGTAAGCACCCCCTGGAAAGGGACCATGTCTAATCCCCATATGTTCATTCTCTCCCAATGCTTACTACAGTGCCCTGTAAGTGCTTAATAAATATTATTACTACTACTATCGCTTTCAGGATTTCTGCTTAGCTTGACCTTCTTGCCAAATGCCCAAGAAGATTCTTCTCTCAGACCATCTCTCTTTTTTTAAATGGTATTTATTGAGTGCTTGCTATGTGGGGAGCACCGTCCTAAATGCTTGGGAGGGTACAATACAGTACAGAATTAACAAATATGTTCCCTGCCCATAACGAGTCTTACTCTCTCTACTGTCAGCTTCCAGTGGGCGGGGAACCTGTCTACCAATTCTACTGCATTGTACTCTCCTAAACAGTAAATTAATTAATCAAACACTCAGCCAATAGTATTTATTGAGCGCTGACTGTCTAGAGGGTTAGGAATGCCAGGGAGGGAGTGGAGGGAAGGGAAAGAGAAAGCTCTATACTGAGGACCATTTTGGCCAAACCCTCCCTGAAGGTTCTCTCTCCGTACACATCCACGGTAAAAGAGAGAATTAGTTCACCCTGGAAATGAAGTGGACAGAGAATATTCTCCCCAGGGAGGCCTTCATGTCCTTGTTACTCAGGCTGTAGATGAGAGGGTTAATAGTAGGGGGCAGCACTGTGTAGAACACGGACACCAGCAGGTCCAGTGTTCATGGGGAGGATGAGGGTAGCTTCAGATGGGCAAACAAACTCGTTAAAAGATACAGAGACCATGGCGAGGTGAGGCAGGCAGGTGGAGAAGGCTTTTGTGCGGCCCTTCAACTGAGGTTGGTCGGCATCTTCATCACCTCCAAGAAGATGTGGACATAAGACATGAGGATGGATACAAAGCAGCCCAAACACAAAATAACACTGAGGACAAGAACACAGACCTCTGCTCGGGCCTCACCAGGACACATGAGTTTGAGCAACTGGGGGACTTCACGGAAGAACTGGTGGATGATGCGAGGGCTGCAAAAGTGGGAGGAAAAGGTGGCGGCCATGTGCATCAGGGAGTAGAGACCCCCGCTGAGCCAGGACGCGGCGGCCATCTTCCCCCAAACCTCTCGGTCCATGATGATGTCATAGCGCAAGGTGCAGCATATGGCTATGTAGCGGTCATAGGACATTGCTGTAAGGATGAAAACCTTTGCACCACCAAAAAGAACCATTAAAAGGACCTGTGTAGTACGTCCCAGGAAGGAGACGGATCTGTTGTTAGTCAAGGAGTTGAGGGTGGACTTGGGGATGGTGACAAAAGATGTAGCAGAGGTCGAGGACAGACAGGATCCTGAGGAAGAAGTACATGGTGGTGTGGAGGTGCTGGTCGAGGACAGTGATGATAACAATAAGGAGATTCCCCATCAGGGCCACCAGGTAGACCAGGATGAACAGCACGACATGGACCAGCTGCAGCTCCCGGACCTCTGAGAACCCCAGAAGGAGGAATCGCGTCACCATGGAGACAATGACCATTTTCTATTTGGATTTCCAGGGAACAATGTGGACAGGAAATGAGAAAGTGAATGATTGGAATCAATTTAAAATTCCAGCTGGATGTCCAAATTGAAAACATATTATTCCTCAACTCCTCATTCATTCATTCCTTTGATCGTATTTGTTGAGTGCTTACTATGTGCAGAGCACTTTGCTAAGCATTTGGAAAGTACGATTCAGCTATAAAGAGAAACAATCCCTGCCTACACCGGGCTTGCAGTCTAGAAGGGGGAGACAGGCATCTAAACAAGTAAACAGGCATCAATATAAATAAATAGAATTATAGATAGGTACATGTATACACTGTGGGGCAGGGAGAGGCGGGTAGAGCAAAGGGAACAAGTCAGGATTACATGGAGGGAAGGGGGAGCTGAGGAAAAGGGGGGCTTAGTCTGGGAAGGCCTCTTGAGGTGAGCCTTCAGTAGGGCTTTAAAGGGGGGAAGTTTGATGGTTTGCCAGATTTGAGGGAGGATGTTCCAGGTGCTTAAGAAAGGATTTGGGTCAAGAGAAGCAGCGTGGCCTAGTGGAAAGGGCCCAGGCTTGGAGGTAAGAGGACCTGGGTTCTAATCCCCATCTATTCTCCATTTACTCTCTTGGAGAACTCATTCACTCCTATGGCTTCAACTACCACTTCTATGCAGATGATACCCAAGTCTGTATCTCCAGCCCTGCTCTCTCTCTCTCTCTCTGTCTCTCTCTCTCTCTGTCTCTCTCTCTCTCTCTGTCTCTCTCTTCAGTCTCACATTTCCTCTTGCCTTCAAGACATCTCTACTTGGATGTCCTCCCACCACCTCAAGCTTAACATGCCCAAAACAGAACTCCTTGTGTTCCCACCCAAACCCTGTCCTCCCTTGACTTTTCCATTAGTGTAGATGGTACCACCATCCTTCCTGGCTCACAAGCCCATAGCCTTGGCATTATCCTTGACTCCTCTTTTTCGTTCAACCCACATATTCAATCCATCACTAAATCCTGTTGGTCCCCCCTTCACAACATTGCAAAAATCCTCCCTTTCCTCTCCATCCAAACTGCTACTACATTAATGCGATCACTCATCCTATCCTGCCTGTTTTACTCCATCAGCCTCCATACATACTGTCCTCCCAACCTCCTGTCTCTACGCACTCCAGTCCATACTTCACTCTGCTGCCCAGATCATTCTCTAAAAAAAACCTTCAGTACATACCACCCCACTCCTCAAGGAAATCCAGTGGTTTCCCATCCAACTTTGCATTAAACAAAAACACCTCATTATTGGCTTGAAAGCACTCTGTCACCTGGTCCCCTCCTATCTCACCTCACTACTCTCCAACTACAACCCAGCCTGCACACTTTGCACCTCTAGTACAACCTTCTCACTGTGCTTGGGTTTTGCCTGTCTGACCACCGACCACTAGCCCACGTCCTGCCTTTGGCCTGGAACTCACCCCCCTCCTCAAACCCGACAAACAATTACTCTCCTCTCCTTCAAAGCCTTATTGAAGGGACATCTCCTCCAAGATCCCTTCCCAGACTAAACACCCCTTATCCCTTTCACCCACTCTCTTCTGCATCACCCTGACTTGCTCCTTTTGATCTTCCCCACTCCCAGACCCAAAGCACCTATGTACATAACTACAATTTATTTATTTGTATTAATGTCTGTCTTCCCCCACTCTAGACTGTAAGCTTGTTGTGGGCAGGGAGTGTGTCTGTTGATTATTGTAGTGTATTCCCCCAAGCACTTTGTACAGTGCTCTGCACACAGTAAGCTCTCAATAAATATGACTGACTGACTGAATGAATGAATGAATAAATGAATCTTGGCTTCACCACTTTTCTGCTGTTCTTCCAATTTAGACTGTGAGCTCCATGTGGGACATGTACTCTGTCCAACCTGATCATCTTGTATCTACCCCAGGACTTAATATACTTCCTGGGACATAGTAAGTGTTTACCAAGTACCATTAAAAAAGAGCTTCCTGGAGGAGGTGGTTTTTCCAAAGGGCTTTTACAGATGGAAGAGCTGAGGTCTTGCAGCTTTAAAGTGGGAAGAGTTCCGAAGGAATTGTGTGAACTTGGGGATAAAAGTAGGAAAGAAGAAACAGCGTGGCATAGTGGATAGAGCACGGGCTTAGGAGTCAGAAGGACCACTACTTGTCTGCCGTGTGACCTTGGGCAAGTCACTTCACATCTCTGTGCCTCAAGTTCTTCATCTGAAAAAGGTGAGCTGTATGTGGGACAGGGACTGTGTCCAACCTGATTATATTATTTCTCCCCCAACATTTAGAAAAGTGCTTGGCACATAGTAAGTACTTAACAAATAACAAACACCGCTATTATCATCATTATTATTATTAAGAAACGAGGCCCAGTGAGCTGATTATGCACAAAGAAAGCAAGCTGGGCTTTTACTGGGAGAATAGTGTGGATAAGTAAGAGGGAGAGAGATTAAGATGGTGTCTCTTTTTGATTGTGGAGAAGAATGAGAATGCATTGAAGAGTTGGAAGAGGGGGAGTGAGTAATATACATAAATTACTTATGTATACTATGTAATGCTATGTATATATGTAATACTATAAGTATTATATAATACTTATGTATTACTTATTAATTAATATCTCTCTCTTCCCCTCAACTGTAAACTTGATATGGGAAGGGAATTTATCCACCTGGCTCTGCCACTTGTCTGCTGTGTAACCTTGGGCAAGTCACTTAACTTATTTGTACCTCAGTGATATCATTTGTCAAGTGGGGATTAAGACCGTGACCTTCACGTGGGACAAGCTGATTACTTTGTATCTAAACCAGTGCTTAGGACAGTGCTTGGCACATAGTAAGCACTTAACAAATACCGTAGTTATTATTATTATTACCAACTCTGTTCTAGCGTACTCTCCTGCACACTTAGGACTGGTTTCTATATGTAGTAAGTGCTCAATGAATAACATTGATAAATTGATTTGTGCCACGAAAAGTGAAAGACAGTAATAATAATAATAATAATGGTATTTGATAAGCACTTACTATGTGCCAAATACTGTTCTAAACGCTAAGGGAGCTACAGGGTAATCAGGTTGTCCCACATTGGGCTCACAGTCTTAATCCCCATTTTACAGATGAGGTAACTGAGGCACAGAGAAGTTAAGTAACTTGCCCAAAGTCACACAGCTGACAAATGGCAGAAGTGGGATTAGAAGCCATGACCTCTGACTCCCAAACCCATGCTCTTTCCACTAAGCCACACTGCTTCTCTGAGGGATGAAATAATATCATCATCATTGATATTTGTTGCTTACTATGTGCAGAGAACTATGCTAGGCATTTGGAAGAGTACAATGTAACAGAGTTGGTAGACACATTCCCTGCTTACAAGGAACTTACAGTACAAAGAGGAAGCTTCCAGTCTAGAACTTCCAGGCTGGAATCCACAGTGCTTTCTTCTCCCATCAATGGTGGCCATTACTCTCTAGACTTTAGCCAGGAGGTAGAAATCTGGGAAAGATGATTTATGACAGTCAGTTCCAACATTTTGACTTCATGTCCTCCAGCTCCAGCTCCCTGTTCTTTACACCTGAAAGAGCTACACTTCCTTTTCTTTATTTTTTAATTTAAGCATTCTGATCTGTGACCTTTCTGGAAGAGTGGACGTCCAGAGGAGGAAGCGACCACAATAGCTCTCTTGGACCAAGTCCTCAGTCTCCAAACAGGTGAATGCCTAAATGGGTTTGCCCAACCTCTAAGGGCATAGAGAGGGGAGGCAGAATCTCTTCAGATTCAGAGGACACAGTTTCAAATCCCAGCTCTGCCACTTGTCTGTTGTGTGAACTTTAGCAAGTTGCTTTACTTCTATGCACCTCAGTTCCCTCATCTGCAAAATGAGGATTCAATAACTTTTAATAATAATAACATAATGATGACATTTGTTAAATGCTTACTATGTGCCAAGCACTGTTCTAAGCTCCGGGGTAGATACAGAGTAATCAGGTTGTCCCACGTGAAGCTCACAATTTTAATCCCCATTTTTCAGATGAGGTAACTGAGTCACAAAGGAGATAAAGGGCTTGCCCAAGGCCACACAGCAGACAAGGGGCAGAGCCGGGATTAGAACACATGTCCTCTGACTCCTAAGCCCATGCTCTTTCCACTAAACCATGATGCTTTCTCCATCTTACTCAAACTGTGAGCCACATATGGGACCTGATTATTTTGAATCTACCCCAGTGCTTGGTACAGTGCTTGGCACATAGTAAGCACCTAACAAATACCACAGTTATTACTATTATTCATCCCCACTACCTGGAGAGCGTGGATCTCCAAGGTGATGCCAATACAGACTCTGTTCCTCACCCACCTCTCTCTCACACCACCTGCCATGTTTCTGAGCAGAGCCTCCCCCTCATAGATCTTTGACCTTGGCAGCCTCACCAGCCAGAATTCATTCATTCATTGATTCATTCACATTTATTGAGCACTTACTGTGTGCAGAGCACTGTTCTAAGAGCTTGGAAAGTACAATTCAGCAACAGATATAGACAATGCCTACCCACCAACGGGCTCACTGTCTAGAATGGGGAGACAGACAACAAAACAAAACAACTAGGCAGGCATCCAGCACCAAACTCCAGCCCCGGTCCAGGTACTCAGACTTTAGTTTTTAATGATATTTGTTATGTGTTTACTTTGTGCCAGGCACTGCACTAAACACTGGGGTAGATACAAGATAATCAGGTTAGATACAGTCTCTGTCCCACTCAAGGCTCACAGTCTAAGTCAGACAGAGGAGGATTCAATCCCCATATTGCAGATGAGGAAACCAAGGTTCTGATAAGTTAGGTGACTTGACCAAGGTCACTCAGCAGACAAGTGGCAAAGACAAGATTAGACACCAGTTTCTTTGACTCCCAGGCCCATGCTCTTTCCCTAGGCCATGCTGCTTCATGACATCCAAGATGGAGCAACAGAGAGTGTAGGGCAGGATAAGCACACTACCTGGGATCTGATCTATGGATTGAAGTTTATCCTGGAATGGGGTAGGTGGGGTTCTTCCAGAAACAGTTAGAGGCAGGTGTAGGGGCTCAGGTTCTCTGAAGTACCTGCAGGGGGTTTCCAGCCCCCAACAAATCACCAAACAGCACCCTGGGACAGTGGACATTTGCTTAAATAATGGATACTCAAACCGTCCCCTTGGTTTGATCCAGCACTCTCTGATCTGAGCTCGAGAATGGGGCAGAGCAGGGTCTCTGTGTGGATTCATTCATTCATTTAATCATATTTATTGAGAGCTTACTGTTTGCAGAGCACTGTACTAAGCGCTTGGGAAGTACAAGTTGGCAACATATAGAGATGGTCCCTACCCAACAATGGGCTCACAATCTAGAAGGGGGAGACAGGCAACAAAATAAAACATGTAGACAGGTGTCAAAATTGTCAGAACACATAGAATTTGAGCTATATGGACATCATTAACAAAATAAATGGAATAGTAAATATGTACAAGTAAAATAAATAGTGTAGTAAATCTGTACAAATATATATATACAAGTGCTGTGGGGAGGAGAAGGAGGTAGGATGGGGAGTGGGGGGAGAGGAAAAAGGGGGATCAGTTTGGGAAGGCTTCCTGGAGGTAGTGCACTCTCAGTAGGGCTTTGAAGGGAGGAAGAGAGCTAGCTCGGCAGATGTGTGGAGGGAGGGCATTCCAGGTCAGGGTAAGGATGTGAGCTGGGGCTGACAGCGGGACAGGTGAAAACGAGGTACAGTGAGGAGGTTAGCAGCAGAGGAGTGGAGGTTGCAGGCTGGTCTGTAGAAGGAAAGAAGGGAGGTGAGGTAGGAGGGGGCGAGGTGATGGAGAGCCCTGAAGCCAAGAGTGAGGAATTTTTGCTTGATTCGTAGGTTGACAGGCAGCCACTGGAGATTTTTGAGGAGGGGAGTAACACTTCTAGAGCATTTCTGCACAAAGACAATCCAGGCAGCAGTGTGGAAACAGCACGGGCTTTGGAGTCAGAGGTCATGGGTTCAAATCCCTGCTCCACCACATGTCTGCTGTGTGACCTTGGGCAAGTCACTTAACTTCTCTGAAGCCTAGGTTACCTCATCTGTATAATGGGGATTAAGACTGTAAGCCCCACGTGGGACAACCTGATCACCTTGTAACCTCTTCAGCTCTTAGAACAGTGCTTTGCACATAGTAAGTGCTTAATAAATGCTATTATTATTGTTATTATTATTATTATTATTATCTAGGCCTGTTATTGGGTAGAACAGGGAGAGAAAGTCCCATCTCCCTCCATGCTCTGCCCGGCACAAGCCAGCAATCACCTGCCTCAGGTACAGTGCATCACTGCCTTTGCAAACTCTCTTTGTTGTTGTTCATGGGATCACAGTCACTAAAAAAAGACAGCTTATTGTAAGCTCACCACAGGTTCCCCCAGGAAGTCCAGTCTGCAGCACAGTGGCTCTTACATCACCTCCTACCACCAGGCTGCACTCGACCCCATCAATCCTGGGCTCCCCAGGAGGGACTCCAATCTGCAGCATAGTGACCCGTCCAAGTCACCTCACCCCTCCTGCCACACTTCTCCTGCTAATCCCTGGACTTCCTTGGAACACTAATTCCTTGGACCAGAAAGTGGTAAGAAAGTGGGTTGGAGTGGATTACCAGAATTCATGGAATATCTATCATGTGCAATCCTTAGGAGGGTGCAGTAGAAATAACAGTTGAGATACCCAGGAGTAACTTGAGTGTTCTCACCTTTCTCTTCCTTTTCTCCTTTTTCACTTTTTCTCCTGGACCCCTTATTGCTAGATTTGATCCCTCATGTAAGGACCCCTCTGCTTTTTGGGGGTGGGAAAAACTATGCAAAAAGTGGGAAAATTATATGACAATATGGTATATTATATATATGATATATGGTATCATATATACCATAGCCAACTTCAGATCCAAATATGAATATATACATTCATATACAAAAAGTAGGGGAATTATGTGACAATATTCATTCATTCATTCAATCATATTTATTGAGCGCTTCCTTTGTGCAGACCACTGTACAAAGTGCTTGGGAAGTACAAGTTGGCAACATATAGAGACGGTCCCTACCCAACAGTGGGCTCACAGTCTAGAAGGGGGAGACAGTGAACAAAACAAAACATATTAACAAAATAAAATAAATAGAATATATGGTATATATATGTATTGCAGCCACAGCCACAATTATAGGTAAGGACTGTGAGCCCACTGTTGGGTAGGGACTGTCTCTATATGTTGCCAATTTATACTTCCCAAGCGCTTAGTACAGTGCTCTGCACACAGTAAGTGCTTAATAAATACAATAGATTGATTGATTGATTGATTGACCTAGCTGTTGGTAGGCATCTTTAAATCCAATCTACCAACAGCTAAGTCCATACCCATGCTTGTGGCTATCATTGCATTATATATCCATATCTACATATGTATACCCCATATTAAGTCACATAATTCCCCTACTTTTTGTATATGAATGAATATATTCATATTTGGATTTGAAGATGGCTACCGCTGGCTAGGTCCTTACCCACGCTTGTGGCTCTAGCTGCAAAGCCTGATGTGGGATCACCTCACCCTCCCACAGCATTTACAAGAAAGGCTTCATCTCTGCTACTAGGTTTGTCTCACATCAGGTCTGTAGATTTCTTAATCTGCCCCTTTATGTCCTAGTTTTTACAAAATTTTTGTGCAATGATAATACTTCTAGTAGTAATGGTGATTACAATGGCATTTGTTAAGTGCTTACTATGTACCAAGAATTGTGCTAAACACTGGGCCAGACACAACACAATCAAGTTGGATACAGTTTAAATAGGAAAGGAATTTATTCCCCATTCTATAGATGAGGAATCTGAGGCCCAGAGGCATTGAGTGACTTGTCCAAGATCATCCAACAGGCAAGTGGCAGCACCAGGCTTAGAACCCAATTTGTCTGACTGCCAAATCCATTCTCTTTCCACTCCTCTTCTGATTTCTGCTCACCAGGCATATGTGTATGCTGAGGCAGTTTGCCAACCACCTGCAAAGTCAAATTGTTTGAGACTGTGCCTCACCATGTCTGGTAGGTGCTCTGGGTTGCCTGTTTGCCCTTAAAGATCCCCAGTTTCCAGATGTTTTCCATCCCACCTCCTCACAAGTCCCACCCAGAGAAGCAAGTGTTGCGTTGGTATTGGCGAACTGACTTACCCGCAGTGAGGTCCTATAACCCAACCTTGCCTTGCCCTTTGATGTTGAGGAAGGTGTGTTGATGATAATGAAACTGCTCTAGGGGCTAGATGTGTCTTCTGTAGGAGAGGTCCAAGTCTTTCAGCCATTTGGAAGGAGGGACACCTTAAAATTTATAGACCTTTGACTTGGTATGGAGCTTGATAGCAATGGCTGCCACACCCTGTCTTGCCATCTTCCAAAGACTATGCCAGCCCTCTGGATTCTATTTTCTCCCCCAAGAACTGGGGTACTCTCCCCAGGTGCAAAGAGTATGTATTTTTTTCCCTTTAAATGGCATTTCATTCATTCGTTTAGTCACATTTATTGAGTGCTTATTGTGTTCCGAGCACTGCATTGCACTTGGGAGAGTGTAGTACAACAATAAGCAGACTCATTCCCTGCCCATAGTGAGCTTACAGTCTAGAGGGGGAGACAGACATTAATATACTAATAGACTACAAGCCATGGAGGTAGTAGCAGCAGTATCTACTGAGCACCTACTGAGTGTAATATGCTGCATTAAGCACATGGTGAATACAAAATTAAGCAAATCACACAATCCCTGCTCAAAGGAACACTTTAACTGAGAAGACATATAAATATATAGAGTAATCAAAGTGAATAATTGTATTTACAGTTGAATACACTTATATACATAAAGACTGAGGATGAGTATAAGTAATTACATAAGTGCTAGAAATGGCTAATTTGTTTACATGTCTTGGAATGTTGGGAATTTAATTGGGAAAGGTATGTTGGAGTAGGTGAACTTTCAGGAGGGCTTTGAATATGGGGAGAGCTGTGGTCTGGTTTGGTGAGGGATGGAACTCCACACCGGGGGAAAAGTATGAGAGAGAGGACAGAAAGTGCTTTTATTAATATGCGACCAATTCATAGTATAAAAGAAGGAAATAAAATGAAGATGTTTACGGATCTTAATGGAGATAGTTGTTGGCCTTTTGGGTTATCCTGAAATAGAGATTGAGCCCAATGCAAACAAAAACTGCAAAGATTTGTCCAAACATTGTGCTGAGATCACTGAGAAATTAGCAGACCCTCAATGAGGAAATTTCAGAAAGAGGAGGTAACCTGCAATAGATTTGTAAGGGCCTTGAGAGCAGTGATCTTGTCTTCTAATACAATTTTACCCTCCCACATGCTTAGAACAGTGCTCCACATGCAATAGATGCTCAATAAATACTTTGCTAAGCCCTTCATTCAGTCATTCAATCGTATTTATTGAGCGCTTGCTGGGTGCAGAGCACTGTACTAAGCGATTGGGAAGTACAAGTTGGCAACATATAGAGACACTCCCTACCCAACAGTGGGCTCACAGTCTAGAAGGAGGAGACAGGGAACAAAAACAAACATATTAACAAAATAAAATAAATAGAATAAATATGTACAAATAAAATAGAGTAATAAATGCATACAAACATATATACATATGTACAGGTGCTGTGGGGAGGGGGAAGAGGTACGGTGGGGGGATGGGAAGGGGGGAGGGGGAGAGGAAGGAGGGGGATCAGTCTGGGAAGGCCTCCTGGAGGAGGTGAGCTCTCAGTAGGGCTTTGAAGGGAGGGAGAGAGCTAGCTTGGCGGATTTGCAGAGGGAGGGCATTCCAGGCCAGGGGGATGATGTGGGCTGGGGGTCGATGGCGGGACAGGCGAGAATGAGGCACGGTGAGGAGATTAGTGGCAGAGGAGTGTAGGGTGCGGGCTGGGCTGTAGAAGGAGAGAAGGGAGGTGAGATAGGAGGGGCCGAGGTGATGGAGAGTCTTGAAGCCGAGGGTGAGGAGTTTTTGCCTGATGCGTAGGTTGATTGGTAGCCACTGGAGATTTTCCAGGAGGGGAATAACATGCCTAGAGTGTTTCTGGACAAAGATGATCCGGGCAGTGGTGTGAAGTATGGATTGAAGTAGGGAGAGACAGGAGCATGGGAGATGGGAGATAGGAGAGGAGGTTGATGCAGTTATCCAGACAGGATAGGATGAGAGCTTGAACGAGTAGGGTAGCGGTTTGCATGGAAAGGGCGGATCTTGGCAATGTTGTGGAGGTGAGACCGGCAGGCTTTGGTGACAGAATGGATGTGAGGGGTGAACGAGAGAGCGGATTTGAGGATGACACCAAGGTTGTGGGCTTGTGAGACGGGAAGGACGGTAGTGCCATCAACAGTGATTGGAAAGTCAGGGAGAGGGCAGGGTTTTGGAGGGAAGACAAGGAGTTCAGTCTTGGACATGTTGAGTTTTAGATGGTGGGAAGACATCCAGATGGAGATGTCCTGAAGGGAGGAGGAGATGTGAGCCTGGAGGGAGGGAGAGAGAGCAGGGGCAGAGATGTAGATTTGGGTGTCATCAGCGTAGAGATGATAGTTGAAGCTGTGGGAGCGAATGAGTTTACCAAGGGAGTGAGTGTAGATCGAGAACAGAATGGGACCAAGAACTGACCCTTGAGGAACCCCTACAGTAAGGGGATGGGAGGGGGAGGAGGAGCCTACAAAAGAGACTGAGAATGAATGGCCGGAGAGATAAGAGGAGAACCAGGAGAGGATGGAGTCTGTGAAGCCAAGGTTGGGTAGCGTGTTGAGGAGAAGGGGGTGGTCCACAGTGTCGAAGGCAGCTGAGGGGTCGAGGAGGATTAGGATACAGTATGAGCCGTTGGATTTGGCAAGCAGGAGGGCATTGGTGACCTTTGAGAGGGCAGTTTCCATGGAACGTAGGGGACGGAAGCCAGATTGGAGGGGGCCCTTACTATGTGACAGGCACTGTACTAAGCACTGGGGTAGAAACAAGATAATCAAGTTGGACACAGTACATGTCCAACATGGGGCTCTCAGTTTTAATCGCCATTTCACAGATGAGGTAACTAAGGCACAGAGAAGTTAAGCGACTTGCCCAAGGTCACACAGCAGACAAGTGACAAAATTGGCATTAACACCCAGGTACTCTGACTCCCAGGTTTGTCCTTTTCTCCATTATGCCCTGCTGCTTATCTGTAAACTCTCTTGCTTCCTCCAACCTGTAAATTATTTCAGTGTTTGTCTTACCCACTAGATTGTAGGGATTATGTCTGCTAACTACTGTATTCTCCCATTATTTATGGCAGTATTTAATAAATACTAAGGATTGATCATGAGTAGGGAATGTGCCTGTTTTTCTATTGTACTCTCCCAAGCACTTAGTACGGAGCTTTGCACACAGTAAAGACTCAATAAATACAATTGAATTAATGAATTGATCAATTTTCCATCTAATTTACTTAGCCATGAGTCTTTGGACAATGCACTGTCTAGGTAACAGAATTTATTGACAAGTTCAGGTTTGTAGATGGAAACCTTTGGTTGTGTGTAGGGTTACCCAGCTGTAGTTTTGGGGAGGAGACTGTTGGTGAGAGAACAGTGTCTCTGGTTGTGAGTGGAGAGAAGCATGTTGCGTCATCTTGCAGCCCTGCCTGTGGCCAGGCATCATCATCATCATTATTATTATCAATGATAAGAAGAATATGATATTTGTGAAGCACATACACCTGAAAATCCCCATGTCCTCCTGGAAAGATCACAGGCATGGGAGTCAGATGACCTGGGTTCTCATCCCGGCTCTGCCACTTGCAAGCTATGTGACCTCGGGTAAGTCACTTATCTTCTCTGTGCCTCAGTTTCTGCATCTGTAAAATAGGGATGAACTACCCATTCTGCCTCCTACTTAGATTGTGAGTCCCATGTAGGACAGGGATTGGGTCCAAACTGATTATCTTGTATCTATCTCAGTACTTAATACAGTATGCGGCACCTAGTCACATGCTTCAATACTATTAGCATTATTAAATGTTGTGATAGACTCAAGACAATCAGATCCAGTACCTACTTTACAGGAGCTCACAGTCTTAATAAGAGGGAGAACAGATATTGAATCCTCATGTTACAGGTGAGGGAACTGAGGCACAGATAAATGAAGTGACTTACCCAAGGTCACACAGCAAAACAAGTGGCAGAGGTGGGACTAAAACCAGGCCTCCGAATTCCCAGGCCCATGCTCTTTTACACCCCCACAGTAGCTTAATTCTGCCTACATCCAACAGAATCAGGCTCAGGATACAAGTTGCAACCACAAAGCAGCAGGCAGTCAATCATTCTCACATGACACTTTCACTAGTGACTGAGGGTAAGCACAATATGGGTAGTGGGAAAGGGGAGAGAGGGAAATGGCTTGGTTTAAGGTGTGAGGATTACCTCTCTTTGTCTCCCATGAAACAGGCAAATGAGAGGGAATTGAGGAGAGGGAATGACTAGGGATAGGGGAAGGGGCAAGAGTTTAGGTGAGAACATTAGAATTACCAACCCTAGGGATTGAGGGGTCAAAAGTGAATGCAGTAGCCCTGATTTGGAGCCCAGGAGCTTCAAATTGAAACAGGGGGCATGAGTGCACTGGTTTGTGGAAAGATCTGGATTGAGAGATGGCTGGGCCAGAAGAGCTGAATTCTTAACATTCTTCCAATGCCATTATGACTAGTATTAGTTCACTAGGAATCCAAATTCATCCCCATGTAGAATTTTAAAAATGTCATTATTAATAGTAGTATTTGTTGAGTAAAGTATTGAGCAGTGTACTAACCTGTGGGTTAGATATACTATAAACAGACTGGACACAGCCTCTGTCCCATGTGGGGTGTTCAGTCTAAGCAGGAGGGAGAACAGGTATTTTAGCCCCATTATTACCAACGAGAAAACTGAGGCACCAAGATACGTGACTTGCTTAAATTCTAACAGCAGGCTAGTGGCGGAATTAGGATTATAACCCAGTTCTATTAATAATGATAATAATAATAATGATGATATTTAAGTGCTTACTATGTGCCAAGCACTGTAATCCATCACCAAAACCTTCCGGTCTCACCTTCACAACATCGCCAAGATACACCCTTTCCTCTGCATCCAAACCGCTACCTTGTTGGTTCAATCTCATCCTATTCCAACTGGATTACTGCATCAGCTTCTTTTCTGATCTCCCATCCTCCTGTCTCTCCCAGCTTCAGTCTACACTTCACTCTGCTGCCCAGATTATCTTTCTACAGAAATGCTTTGGGCATGTCATTCGCCTCTTCAAAAACCTCCAGTGGTTGTGTACCAACCTTAGCATGAAGCAAAAACTCCTCACAATTCGCTTCAAAGCTCTCCATCACCTTGCCCCCTCCTACCTGACCTCCCTTGTCTCCTTCTACAACCCAGCCCTCACAATCTGCTTCTCTGCCTCTAACCTCCTCACTGTGCCTCATCCTTGCCTGTTCTGCCATCGACCTCTGGCCCATGTCCTACCTTTGGCCTGGAATGCTCTCCCTCCACACATCTGGCAAACTAGCTCTCTTCCTCCCTTCAAAGCCCTACTGAGAGCTCACCTCCTCCAGGAGGCCTTCCCAGACTGAGCCCCCCTTTGTCTCTACTCCTCCTCCCCTCCCCATCACCCCTATTTCCTCCCTGTGCTCTTCCCCCTTCCCCACCCCACAGCACTTCTGTATATTTGTACATATTTAGTATTCTATTTATTTTATTAATGATGTATATCTATAATTCTATTTATGTATTTTGTTGCTATTGAGGCTTGTTTACTTGTTTTGTTGTATTTCTCCTCCTTTTAGACTGTGAGCCTGTTGTTGGGTAGGGATTGTCTCTGTTGCTGAATTGTACTTTCCAAGCACTTAGTAAAGTGCTCAATAGATATGATTGAATGAATGAATGAATGTTCTAAGTGCTGGGTTAGATATAAGGTCATCAGGTTGTCCCACCTGGGGCTCAGTCTTAATCCCACTTTACAGATGAGGTAACTGAGTCCCATAGTCACATAGCTGATAAGTGGCGGAGTTGGGATTAGAACTCATGACCTCTGACTCCCAAGCTTGTGCTCTTTCCACTAAGCCACACTGCTTCTTTAATCTCAGGACTTGGTCTTTTAAAGCCAAACTCCAAGAAAAAGGGTCCACAGGGACGGGGCAGGTGGCGATGATGACAAATGCACTATTGGAAATGATGTCAGTCCACAAGGTTAGACAACAAATGAACCTCAACACAAATTTTCAATGAACTAAGGCAATAAACCAATAACAAGATATTTACTGTACTTCTTGCAAAAGAGTCATTGAAACGACAAATTAGGTAAAAACATTCATTTAGACAATATTAAGGAGGTCTTAGATGACCAGGTGCTCAGAAAACAATAGGGAAAACACTGAATTTTATCTACTGGGATAACACCAGCAAAAGAATGCTCCCAAATGACAAGGAGACTCGAGGTCGACGACCACTTTCTTCCAGCAGATGGCGCTTCGGTATTAAAGCAGTGTCTAGAAAGGTCAAGGTGGAGCTCAAGTTAAATAATTGCGTTCACTGGGTTCTACATTCTGTGGCATCCTTTGCCGGAAAAGTGTGCTCCTGATGGAGCAAGTCGCCTGATTGCTCTGCTTTTGGAGACTGTATATCTATGGAAGAACAAAGAAAAATATCGAAAAGTGAAAGTGAAACCCAGAACAGATATGAGAGAGACATGGACTTAAACCACCTTCAGGAACCCGTTCCCTGCAGTTGGTGAGGAAAGCCCATGAATTCTGGCGGTGTATAGACAGCAAATATCAGCAAGTTCAAATAGGTTTTGGATAAATTCTGGAATGAGAAGTCCCTAATGGGTTACCCGAGGAGAAAGTTAGGGATTCTGGCTGGGACCGGATGAAACTGTGGTCTGCCCCAGAATGGACTTTCTAATAGTTTTCTGGACCCCCATGCTCTTAATGGGGTAAGCGACAGAGTGAAGTTGGAGATAATCTTTGCTGGTCAAAGATCAGCTAAATCAGCACCAAGTCTGATGAATATAAGTAAAGAATAAATACAAGTATGGAAAAATAATTTTACCTTAACTTTAACCCTGTTGGTTGGCTACAAAATAGATGCAATTACTCTAGAAATTTATAATTAAGTCACTTTCCTTGCCTTCTGTGCATCTTGCTGGAGCCCAGGATTAAAAGCACAAAAATGAAGAAGAATGTCAGTGGCTAAGTGAAGGGCGAGAGGGCAGCTGCCAGGTGCCCATCTGATCTCTGCCAAGGGAGAGCCAAGGGCAGGGAAACTCAAGGAGTAGGGGGTGAGCTTGTGGGTAATCCAGAGAGGCGCAACTACTCAAAACTGAAGCCACAATGGCATGCAGACTATTAAGAAGAGACACTCTAAACTGGGGCTTGTTAGGGAAAACTGGCAACCTCTGTTTCTCTTTTTTTCTTTTTTTTTAGGGCATTAAGTGTTTATTGTGCCAAACCTCATGTTAAGCCCAGGGCTAGATATAGATAATGAGATCAAACACAGTCCCCCTGCCCTACCTGGAGCTTATTGCCTAAGAACTGGGGTGAACAGCTAAGGAACCAAAGCTTGGAAGGGTTAAATGACTTATCCAAGGTCACACAGCAGCTCGGAGGCAGAGCCGGGATGAGAACACAGGCCTCCTGACTCCCTGCCCTGGGCTATTTCTGCTAGGGTACAATGATGTTCATTGTATCACCACTCGCCCCTGGGGATACCACTCTGAAAGGTGGCTGAGTTAGCTCCATGTCACCCTCTCCATCCCAGCTGTGTCCGAGACCTGCACAGTCCAGGCAGGTTGCCAAGACCCGCCGGTGTGCCACTGCAGACTCACTTGCACTGTGAAATCTAAAAACCCTGTGTTCCCCTGCTAGGCTGTGGGCGAAGCCTGAAGAGGGGCTCCCTGGCTGGAGGTACTGGCCAGAGCTCCTCTCGTTTGTGAGTCACCCTGATCCTGAATGCTGCACCTTGCAAGCTGTGGCCCCTGGGGACACAGGCCACTCACTCTGCAAGAGTGGGCTACAGTCTGTCGGGCAATACTGATGAGCTATTTGACCCCTGCTGCTGATTTACTAACTGTAATGGGCTTGTCATTCACAGTGAAAACAGCCAAGCAACATATGGCAGATCCAACAAAGGCAGCCTTCATAATTTTTAGACGTCCTCGGGAACCAGAGTTCAATTGCTGCCTGTCCTCAATCTTGCTGGTTCCCTTCCCCCTCCATCCCAGAAGGGCTGAACATACCTGGAAGCAGGCCTAAACTGGAATTATCGAAGTAGTTAGTTGGACGAGATCCTAAAAAAGAATTTGATTGGATGTCCAAAATACGGGATTTTGGTGAATCTTTCAGTGTAGGCTCTTCTGAAATAAGTTCTTTGAGTGGAGAAGAAACAGATGGTCTCTTTAGGGAGTGGATTTCAGTCACTTTGGGAGACTTTGGAGGCTCCTCTGGAATGACTTCTTGGCAGGCTTCTTTCACTTTAAGAACTCTATCCTTCCATTTTCTAACTTCTTTTGTCAGATGAAGGTTGTGACTTAAAGGAGGAAAAAAACCAAACAGGAATATATAATGTCAAATTACTAAAATGCACAGTATATCTATACTATATCACAGTATACTAAACACAGTATATCTATACTTCATAGTCAGGTTGGACTTACTGTTCAAACCTTTCATAACCTAAGAAGTTAAAAAAGAACTAATTAAAAAGCACTTCTTGGGACTGAAATGAACAACATCTATCCTCTCACACTGACAAACCAAAATACTAATACTGAGGCTTTTGACAAGATAATAACAAGAAAAAATAACTGTGGTATTTTTTTGAGTGCTTACTATGTGCCAAGCACTGTACTAAACTCTGGGGTAGATACAAACTAATCAGGTCAGACACAGCGCTTGTTGCACAAAGGACAGCCCAAAACAGAACATGTATTTCATCCCCATTTTACGCATAAGGAAACAGGCATGGAAGAAATTTTTTTTTAATGATAACTGTTAAGTGCTTACTCTGTGTCAGACCCTATACTAAGCACTGAAATAGATACAGGCTAGTCAGGTTGGATACAGTCTTAATCCCCATTTTACAGATGAGGGAACTGAGGCACAGAGAAGTGAAGTGACTTGCCCAAAGTCACACAGCTGCCAACTGGTGGAGCCGGAATTTGAACCCATGAGCTCTGACTCCAAAGCCCGTGCTCTTTCCACTGAGCCACGCTGATACATGCTATCACTACTACTAAGAGTATTTCATTTTCCTAAGTTTTCTCTTCTCAACCTGCTGTAAACAAAGAACATTTCAAAGGGATAATGAAGATGACAGAAAGAACATGCGTGAAAGCATGATTCTTTCCAAAATTCAACCAGTGCTTTGAGATTTACCATAGAGTCGTCCTAATCCAGCATATGTCTGAATGCTGGTAACTTTTTTTGTGGGGGTGGGTGGGGTGAATACACCTATTTTGGCCTGTAATTCATTTTCTATGACAGGTTTCTCCAGTTTGATGTGGGTGACGAAATGGAGCCCACTATGTACTGATCCCATTTCCTGGGCTCCATTGAGGATGGAGGTGAACGCCCCAAAAGGCACTCATTTCTCTCTGCTTCATGGCCTAGATATCCTCCTCTGCAGAGTATGAAGATGATGGGTGTAACAAATACGCAAACTACAGAGAAATGTGGTCTCAAGGTGGCCAACGAGTCACCAAGGAAACATGGAGCTCCTCAAGCAGCTGGGAATCATGGCCATACCTATTTGTCTATTCACCAACAGTGGAAGGCATTTCTCCCTGCAGGACCATGTCCAAGGCAAGGTTGAGGCTCCAGGTCTCTAGGTGCCCAGTGGGAGGAGAGTTCACTACTCTTCATGGGAAAGGACCATGTCTACCAATTCTGTTGTATTTTACTCCCCCAAGTGCTTAGTAGGGTGCTTTGCACTCAGCAAGTGCTCAGTGAATACTAGTGATTGATTGATACAAAGGGAGCAGCCTGAAGATCCTTCTCTCTCCCTTTCTGTCTCCGGCTGGCGGTTTGATTACAATGTTAGCATGTGGGATATTTATGACAAACTGGTCAAGCTGGATTCAGTAAATACAGTTTCACTGTAAGAGTGTCTTAGAACTCATCATTAAACCAGGGCTGACTTCTTTGGTCCTGAACACATTAGCATTTTTTTTTGGCTGCAACTCAGAAAAAGCCATTATGGGAAGAATATGTGAACACACCCTCATGTTACTCAAAATGGTCTTTACAGTGTGTTAGCGCTATTTTTCCTGCTCATCATTTATGACTGCATACATATTCCACTTAAGCCAACCTGAATTAGGGTTTCACAAATGAAGCAGGTACAGGGGGTCCTTGATTTTCCATTTTGACTAATGGAATTACTAATATTTCCAAATGATCACTATGGCCTTTGATGGCATTAGGCCTGACTTTATGGCGCTGGCATATTTATGGCCTCCAGTATTAAAATACATCATAGGTATCAGATGGACCTGTCCACCCACTCTGAAGCCACCCTCCAGCCCCTCTAAACTTGTCTTACGTACTTTCTGCAAACTGTTACCCTGTTTTCCAGGCTCCTGTGCAGTTCCTGCCCCACAAGCCTCCTACTCCCCAGTATTTAAAAAAAACAATATGTAGCTTTAACAATTGTTCATGGCTGAGTGGGCCCTTGGGGAAGATGGGAGTGGAGGGAAAGGAATAGAAGTGAGAAGATGGTCTGCGGCTGGGGAAAAGGTTCATCTTGATTGGGTATAAGCGGGTTAATTTTAAGAGAAAGAGGTGCTGAGCAGGGGAGTTGCGTTGTGGGTGAGAAGGGGATGAAGCTTAAAGAGGAAGCACACCCAATCAGATCCACCAATGGGTCCATTTTTTGTGAAATATCCTCACTAACTTCTCATCTCCCTACATTATTTTCCTCCTTAACAGGAGAGATCAACATAAAAATATTTACAACTAAAACGGTCAAAGTGATTGGGTACTCATATATACATTGAGGACTAAGGAGGGTGTAAATAAGATCAGAAATACTATGATTACTATATGTTATAGTCTCCCATGCACTTAGTACAGTGCTGTGCACTTAGCTAGCAATCAATAAATGCCATGTATTATATATGTCTGGCTATATTTCTCATCTATAATGATTGTGTATAAACAGTCACACTTCTCTACGCCAAGAGAAGCAGCATGGTGTAGTAGATAAAGCACAGGCCTGGGAGTCAGAAGGTCATGGACTCTAATCCCAGCTCCACCACTTGTCTACTGTGTGACCTTGGGCAAGTCACTTCACTTCTCTGGGTTTCAGTTATCTCACCTGTAAAATGGGGATTGAGACTGTGAACCCCACATAGGACAGGGACTATGTCCAACTCAATTTGCTTATATGCATCCCAGGGCTTAGTACAGTGCCTGGTTTCATAGTAAGCACTTAAATACCATAATAATAATTATTACTATCCTTAGAGGAAAATGTCCCTGACTGGCAGTGTATGGACTTAAAACAGTTCTCAGACTCTAGATGGTAAGCTCCTTATGGGCAGGGAATGTGTCTTCCAGTCTTGTTGTACTGTACTCCCCAAAGCACTTAGTACAGTGCTCTGCACACAGTTAAGTGCTCAATAAATACCAATATCAATTGATTGGTTCTCAGGAAGCCCCCATGTTTCTAAATTTAAGAACTGGCTGAAATGGGATGCAGCTGACAACCTCGGGGGTGAGAAATCAGATCGGAGGCCACCTCAGAGATGGAAACGGTCTCCACCCCAACTGGGAAAATCCTCACCTCTTCAGCTTCTCTTGCTCCTTGATGAGTTGCTCATTTTGCTGCGTTAGTTGTGAAAGTTCTCTGACCATCCGGATGTGTTCCGATTTTAAAATGAGAGCTTTGGTGCTCTGCACAATGCCGCTTCCACCCCCACAGGTGATTGGGACCTGAGAAGACGGAGGAGGGCTCTGCTTGGATGTGACTGAGGGAGCAAAAGCAAATTCAAGTCTGAATCAAAGATGGTTTTACATGTTCCAGGAGATTCAACACATAAAGAAATGGTTTTCACAAGAAATGTTTCAGAGCTATAAAGAAGTTTTTTTTTAACATTTTGGGCAGTTTATTAAACCTTATGTTCCCACTACCTGATGTGTCCTGTGAAATGAAAGGAAGGGACTTGTGCTTTGGAAGGTTTTGGATCCCGCCTCTGTCACTTGTCTGCTGTGTGACCTTGGGCAAGTCACTTTACTTCTCTGGGCCTCAGTTCCCTCATCTGGAAAATGGGAATTGAGACTGTGAGCCCCATGTGGGACAGGGACTGCATCCAACTCGATTTGCTTGTATCCACCCCAGCACTTAGTACAGTGCCTGGCACACAGTAAGTGCTTAACAAATACCACAATTATCGTTATTATCATCGATATTATTATTATTATTATCTTCAGAAACAATCAGGGGCCCAAAGATCAAAAGTAATCTTTGTGTCCAATTCCTTATTGGCCAAAGACCTATCAGACCTGGGACAGGCTGAGTTAGTGAGAGGCCCGGACAGAAAATGGATCCTAATAATAATAATAATATTTGTTAAGTTCTTACTATGTGCCAAACACTGTTCTAAGCACTGGGGTAGATACAAGGGATTAGGTTGGACACAGTCCCTGTCCTATATGGAGCTCACAGTCTCAATCCCCATTTTGTAGATGAGGGAACTGAGGCCCAGAGAAGTGAAGTGACCTGCCCAAGGTCACACAGCAGACAAGTGGCAGAGCTGGGATTATAACACATGACCTCCTCACTCCCAGGCCTGTGCTCTTTCCATTAAGCCATGCTGCTTCAACTGTTCACTCTCCAAAGCTTTTTCCCCACTGTTTTCAAACATGTTCATGTCTGCCCACCCTAAAAAAAAAAAACCCTCCCTTGACGCCATGGCTCTGTCCAGCTATTGCCCCATCTCCCTCCTATCTTTCCTCTCCAAACACCTTGAACAAGTTGTCTACACCTGCTGTCTCAAATTCCTCTCCTCCAATTCTCCTTGACCCCCCTCCAATCTGGCTTCCACCCTCTTCACTCCAGAAACTCCCCTTTCAATGGTCACCAATGATCTCCTTCTTGCCAAACCCAATGGCCTCTGCTCCATCTTAATCCGCCTTGATGTCTTAGCTACCCCACACTGTTGACCACCCTCTTCTCCTAGAAACATTATCCAACCTTGGCTTCACTGACATTGTCCTCTCCTGATTCTCCTCTTATCTCTCTGGCTGCTCCTTCTAAGTCTCTTTCATGGGCTCCTCCTCTGTCTCCTATTCCCTAACTGTGGGGGTCCCACAAGGTTCAGTTCTCAGTCCTCTTCTATTCCCCTTCTACACCCACTCCCTTGGAGAAATTCGCTGCCATGGCTTCAACTACCACCTCTGTGCGGATAATACCCAAATATACACCTCCTTCCCTGATCTCTCTCCCTCTCAGAATTTCCTCATGCCTTCAAGACATTTCTATCTGGTTGTCCTCCAATCACCTCAAGCTTAACATATCCAAAGCAGAACTCCTTATCTTCCCACCCAAAGCCTATCCTCCCCCTCACTTTCCCCTCACTGTAGATGGCACCACCATCCTTCCTGTCTCCCAGCCTGTAACCTTGGCATTATCTTTGACTCCTCTCTCTCATTCATTCAATCATATTTATTTAGCGTTTACTGTGTGCAGAGCACTGTACTTAGCACATTCAATCCATCACTACATCCTGCCAGTACCACCTTCACAGCACCATTAAAATCCACCTTATCCTGTTCATCCAAACTGCTTCATCCTATCCCACCTGGATTACTGCTCAACCTCCTTGCTGACCTCCCAGCCTCCTATCTCTCCCCACTCCAGTCCATACTTCACTCTGCTGCCTGGATCACTTTTCTACAAAAACATTCAAGACTTGTTTCCCCACTCTTCAAGAAACTCCAGTGATTGCCCATCCATGTCCACATCAAACAAAAACTCCTCCACTTGCCCCCTCATACCTCATCTCGCTACTCTCCTTCTACAGCCCAGCAGGAACACTTCTTATACTAACCTTCTCAGCATACCTCAATCTCATCTATTGCACCACTGACCACTAGCTCACGTCCTGCCTCTGGCCTGGAACAACCTCCCTCCTCAAATCTGACAGACAATTACTCTCCCCCTCTTCAATGCCTTTTTGAATGCACATCTCCACAAAGCCTTCCCTAAGCCCCCCTTACCTCTTCTCCCACTCCCTTCTTCATCACACTGACTTGCTCCCTTTGTCTCCCCTGACCCCAGTCCCATAGCACTTGTGTACAAATCTGCAATTCATTTACTTATATTAATTTTGTCTCCCCCTACTTCTAGACTATAAGCTTGTTGTGGGCAGAAAATGTGCCTGTTTACTGTTGAATGGTACTCTCCCAAGCGCTTAGTACAGTGTTCTGCACACAATAAGTGCTCAATAAATACAATTGAATGGAGGTGCAGAACCTGGGTTCTATTCCTGGCTCCGTCACTTGTCTGCTGTGAGTTCATGATGGGCAAGGCATTTAACTTCCCTATGCCTCCAGTTTCTCATATGTAAAATGAGAATTCCATACCTGTTCTCCCGCCTACCTAGACACCACAAGCCCCATGAGAATCAGGGACTGTGTACTACCTGCTTATGCTGTATCAATTCCAGCGCTAAGTATTGTGCGTGGCACATAGTAAGCACTTAATAAATACCACAATTATTGTTGTGGGAAGGGAACATGTCTACCAACTCTGTTATACTGTACAGTCATCAAACACCTCATCAAAACACTTGCTCCTTCCCTTCTTCCTGCCATCTTCAACTGTTCACTCTGCAATGGCTTCTTCCCCTCTGCTTTTAAACATGCTCATCTCCCCTTAAAAAAATCCTCCTTTGATCCCACAGCTCCCTCTAGTTATCGCCCCATCTCCCTCCTACCATTCCTCTCCAAAATCCTTGAGCAAACTATGTACTTCCACTTCTCCAATTCTCTCCTTGACCTCCTCCAATCTGGCTTCTGTCCTCTTCACTCCACAGAAACCACCTTCTCAAAGGTCACCAATGATCTCCTCCTCGCCAAACCCAATGGCCTTTATTCCATGTTAATCCTCCTTGACCTTTCAGCTCTCCTCTCCTGGTTCTCCTCCTATCTCTCTGGCCACTCACTCTCAGTCTCTTTCATGGGCTCCTCCTCTACTTCCCATTCCAACTGTGGGTGTCCCTCAAGGTTCAGTTCTGGATGCCCTTATTTTCTCCATCTACACCCACTCCCTTGGGTGTTGAAGCTCACACGTCTTCAACTATCATCTCTATGCTGATGACACCCAAATCTACAAGTCCAGCCCTGATCTCTATCCCTCTCTGCATTCCTGCATTCAAGACAACTTTACTTGGATGTCCTCCTGTCGATTCAAATTTAATATGGCTAAAAGTGAACTTTTTATCTTCCCACTCAAATTCTCTCCTCCTGCTCACTTTCTCATTACTTGTTGATGGCACCGCCATCCTACCTGTCTCACAAGCCTGTAACCTTGGTATTATCCTTGACTCCTCTCTCGTTCCACCCAAATATTCAAGCCATCACTAAATCCTGTCGGTTCTACCTTCACAACATTGCCAAAATCCACCCCTTCCTCTCCGTCCAAACTGCCACCACAATAATACAAGCACATACACTATCCTGCCTGTATTATTGTATCAGCCTCCTTGCTGACCTTCCTGCCTCCTATCTTTCCCCACTCGACTCCAAACTCCATTCTGTTGCCTAATCATTTTCTTTCAAAAAAGTTCAGAACATGTTTCCCCACTCCTCAAGAAACTCCAGTGGTTGTCCATCCACCTCCGCAAAGAAAAACTCCTCACCATTGGCTTTAAAGCACTTAATCACCTTGCCCCATCCTACCTCACTACTCTCCTACTACAACCCAGCCCACACACTTTATTCCTCTAATGCTAACTTTCTCACTGAAACCTCAATCTCATCTATCTCGCCGCCAGCCCCTCGTCCACATCCTATCTCTGGCCTGGAACGCCCTCCCTCCTCATTTTAGACTCTTCCCCACTAAAAAACCTTATTGAAGGCACATCTCCTCCAAGAAGCCTTCCTGACAGAGCCCTCCTTTCCTCTTCTCCCACTCCCTTCTGCATCGCTCTTACTTATTCCTTCACTCACCCTCCCTCCCATCCCCACAGCTCATATAATAATAATGATGGTATTTGTTAAGCGCTTACTATGTGCAAAGCACTGTTCTAAGCCCTGGTTGTCCCATGTGGGGCTCACAATCTTAATCCCCATTTTATAGATGAGGTAACAGGCACAGAGAAGTTAAGCGACTTGGCCAAAGTCACACAGCCAATAAGTGGGGGAGCTGGGATTAAAACCCATGACCTCTAACTCCCAAGCCCGTGCTCCTTCCACTGAGCCACGCTGCTTCTCAAATGTATATATTTGTAATTTATTTTATATATTCATTTATATTAATGTCTGTCTCCCCTTCTAGACTGTCATTCATCCTATCCCACCTGGATTACTGCATCAGCCTTCCTTGCTGACCTCCCAGCCTCTTGTCTTTCCCTACTACAGTCCATACTTCACTCTGCTGCCTCGACCATTTTTCTATAAAAATGTTCAGGACACATCACTCTGCTCCTCAGGAGACTCCGATGGCTGCCCACCCACCTCCATATCAAACAGCAGCTCCTCTCTATTGGCTTTAAAACACTCCATCACCTTGTCCCCTACTCCCTCACCTCGCTTCTCTCCTTCTACAGCCCCACCCAAACACTTCACTCCTCTGTTGCTAACCTTCTCATTGTGCCTTGATCTCACCTGTCTCTTCGCCGACCCCTAGCCCATGCCCTGCCTCTGGCCTGGAAAATCCTCTCTTCTCTAATTCGACAGACAACCAATTTCCCCCTCTTCAAAGCCTTACTGAAGGCACATCTCCTCCAAGAGGCCTTCCCAGACTAAGCCCCACTTTTCCTCATCTCCCACTCCCTTCTGCATTGCCCTGACTTGCTCCTTTTGCTTTTCCCCACTCCCAATCCCAAAGGATTTATGTACCTATCTGTAATTTTATTTATTTGTATTGATGTCTGTCTCCCCCACTTGAGACTGTGAACTTGTTGTGGGCAGGAATGTGTCTGTTTGTTGTTATATTGTACTCTCCCAAACACTTAGTACAGTGCTTTGCAAACTGTAAGCACTCAATAAATACAATTGAATGAACTCCCAAGTGTTCAGTACAGTGCTCTTCACATAAAAAGCACTTAATAAATACCACTGATTGAATGAATTATTATTCTGTACCCATGGCCAGGGGGGTCTTTTGGTCACCTAATCATGGAGGAAAGAAAGGGAATGGGGAATGGAAGAAGGATGGAAAGATTTCCATTGGATATTTATTATACACTGTGGTCCAGACTAAAAGCAATCGGAAAGAATGCTTTAACCTCAGCCTGTAAACAACGTCCAACTTTTCAGTGACCACTCCCCCCGCCAGATGATAACATGGAGTAATTCATTCATTCTTTCATTCGATTGTATTTATTGAGCGCTACCTGTGTGCAGAGCATTGTACTAAGTGCTTGGAAAGTACAATTTGGCAACAGATAGCCATAATCCCTACTCAACAATGGACACAGTCTAGAAATTATGATCTCTCTCACTTTACAGCCCCTTCTTGCAATTGATGAATAAGATAAAACAACCAGAAGCTAGAAAATGATTAATAGAAATGACAATGGCATCTTTGCACCCTGAACTTACTTTTGGTGTCATGATCTTGGTGAGCTCTTCGAAGATCTTCCCTTAATTTCCTTATAACCTCTTCCTGATGTTTAATTATGGCTTTTGTGTTGTCAAGTCTGATTTCAAAAAAAACCATAAAGAAAATCAAGTTATTTTTCAGTTCTCTTGAAGAAAGTAGAAAAGAATTTGGCTAAATTAAAAAAAAAGACCTTCCTTCAGCTGAGAAAGTCAGAAGGATCAATTAATTATTATTCATCATTATGATCATTCATCACATTCTTCTCATTCCTGTAATATCAGTACCAAAATTCTCGAGCTAACTGTGCTGTTAACATTCTAACAGTTTTAATTTGCATGGTACCTCTTTGAACAATTTGTGCTACTCATTAGATATGGTTACTTTTATGTGGAATTTTGATGTTCTTAATATTAACACAATCACTAAGGGTCAGTTGAAAAGTCTTTTGAAGTGTTCTGAAGCCCTACTAATTTTATTTTAGATGCTTATGTTAACTTTGACCCATTCAGAATTCTGTTTGTTGATTAAAACCCAGTTCAGAGACCAGCGATAGATGGGTCCAGCAACTTCCTGAGGGCAAACAGTTGACTGAACTAGAGTGAGTTTAGAGCAGTTACCTCATATGTCTGCACCTGGCCCTCATTAGAAAGCCTGGTCAATTGAGTATATTTGTACACAGCCACTATCAGTTACCTTATATATCTGCACCCAGCCCGCATGAAGAAAGCCTGGTCAACTGAGTATATTTGTACACAGCTACTATTTAACACTCACTGGGCATAGGCCTGATTAGAAACACACACAATTCCACATGGAGAGTCACAAGGTGATCGATTATCAACTTCAGCAGATAACCCACTGAGATTCAGAAATCTTTGCTGACAGGTTTGTTTCAAAACCTTGGTGAGCACCATGGTGCTTCAGAGCTGCATGCTAAGCACGGTGGTCCAGAAACACTGGAGACTCTATTTGGCTTGCGGCCTTTCTCCGCTCTGGTAGCTTTTAAAGTCAGCTCATGCCTTTGAAGGTAAGGCCAGCAGTGACCAGTAGTGCTCAGTCGAGGATGTGGGGAGGTGATAATCCCCTTAACTTCTCAGTGGGAAACTCTTGGGTTTCCTTCAGAGATCTGAGAGGAGCAAATGATGGTGGCTTTTGGGCCTTCTAGCAATTTGAAGTCTGGCTCCTTTCAGTTCTCCTTACCCCTAAAAACCCTGCCCCCTTCCCAACCCAACTCTCCAAATGAAAAATTGTCATCACTGGCCATGACCACTGAATGCAGGAATATTTCTTTCCTATTTTCCTCAAAAACAATATGCATCATGGTCTGAAAGGTAGGGTAACCGGAATCTATAAACATTTATCAAGATCACATTTATAAAGGCACTGTTCAAAAATTACTTCCCAGGCACAGACCCTGGTCACCAAGAAATCAGCTGGAAAAATAGGTAGGGAGACATTTTATCCAAAGACAGTCCCAAGACAGGACTGTTTCCTACATAATTAACATATATCTACTCCAATGCTCAGAAGAGTGTTTGACATAATAAATGCTTTAGTAATACCATAAAAAATAAAGATTAGGAAAGAGATGAGGATTGCAAGAACCACCATCCATTTCTCATTGCTCTCAGTATTAGTATTTGCAGAGCCTTTTTCTTAATGCAAAAGCAAAATTTCAGGGCTTTCTTCAGCTTGCTTACAGAGGCAGGGTACCCCACACCCAGTGTTTTTTTTTTTTACAAGTGGTTTAAACATTTATTCAGGTTTCTTCTTTAAAAAATCTCTGCTAAACGAATTAATGAAGGCTTAACATGTAATTTACAAGCCCACAGCCATTTCTTTGCTTTGTACACAGTAAGTGCTCAATAAATATGATTGAATAAACGGAATACGATTGAATTTCTATGGTATAAGAGGTTGCACATCAGCTCGCCTCAAATTTCAGTTTCAAATTAAACCAGTGAGTTTTTCTCTTTCGTGCATGAGGAATTGGTTGCAATGGCTCCCACTAAAACTGATCCAGTTAATTAATAATAATAATAATATGTAAGTGCTTACTACATGTCAAGCACTGTTCTAAACACTGGGGTAGATACAAGTTAATCAGGTTGGACACTGTCCCTGTCTGACATTGGACAAATGAGGTAACTGAGGCTCAAAGAAGTTAAATGACTTGTCCAAGGTCATACAGCAGTCATGTGGTGGAGCCGGCATTAGAACTCAGGTCCTTCTGACTCCAGGCACATGCTCTATCCAATAAGCCATGCTGCTTCTCTGAGGTAACTGAGGCAGAGAAGGTAAATGACTTGCCCAATGTGACAGAGCAGCTATATGGTAGAGCTGGAATTAGTAGCCAGGTCCTTCTGACTCCCAGGCCTGTGCTTTATACATTAGGCCATGCTGTTTCCCAGGCTCCCATGCTTGCCAGATGAACCTTGAAAATCTACCTTTTTTCAAATTGCTTTGATTGTTTCATCATCTCCATATCCACTTTCACCAACTTTGTTTTGAGGTCCCCGAGTTCTTCTTTGTATGGCTCAGCACCCCTGGCCACTTTTGCCTAAAATGATTTTTACATAGAAGGGAGGAAAAAAAAAAAGAGGTGAACTTGGAAAAAGGAGGGGTCATTTGGGTTTCTGCTCAATCCTGCTGGTTGCACCAAATCTTGTGTTTGCTCCAGGATTAAATCCAAACCAAAATCAAGAGGAAGGGCATGGAGGAGATCATTACTCAACCAGCTCAATTTACTGTTGAGGAGTTCGTTCCTTGTGGGCAGGGAACCTATCTACCAACTCTGTTATACTGTTCCTTCCCAAGCACTTGGCACAGTGCTCTGCCCAGAGTAAACACTCAATACGCACGGCTGATCAATTGAAAGTGCAAAACTGTGCAACAGGAGCAGACTTTCAATAGGAAAGAGGAAGTCAGCCACCTCCTCAGAGCAAGCTGGGCCCATCTCTCCTAGCATCGGTTATGGAGAGCAAAGGGGAGGCCGTGCCTTTCTTGTTGCTAAACCGTGCAGAGCCAATTGGTAGCTAAGGGAAACATAGACGAGCAACAAGGAGTCCTGGTTTGCAGAAAGCTGCCAACCATCTCTCCTCGTGCCTGGGAAAACACACCTGGAGGATCTCCATCTCGGCATGGGCACTATCCAGACTCTTAGCCTGCTCTTGAGTTTTGACCTGAAATTCAGAGAGTGTCTGCTTAGCCGTTTCAAGCTCTTGGTGCAACAGAATGACTTCTGCTTCTTTATGTTTAGCATTTCCCTTGGCTTGACACAATCCCACTTCCATCTCTTGAATTTTCTATTTAAAGACATTCATGTGAACAGTGAATTAGAACAATATGAACCTCTGATGAATTATGTGGCAAAATGACCATTAGGGCCACAATGGATTGTTAAAAACATTTCTGACTTGTATATCAGCTCCACTGAGTTCTGTTAACATTCTCCAGTTGGGTAGGAGCAACCAAAGGGAATCTGAAAACCTTCGGATGATGTTCAAGAGGACAGAGAGAATGTATCTGCACCTTGGACAAGCTGCCCCTCATTCTCACTGATGACTTTTATTCCAAGAGCATTTGCTAATTAGTGGCCAGTCCTGATGAAGCAACTGCATTTCCCACTTCAGAGCTTTAATAGCTTTCTTCATCTTTCACATTACTTGATAATGTCCATGCTTATTCCAGTGTTTTAAGAATAGCTCAGAGATCATCTAGATGGACCTAGTTCTCTTTTTCTGTGACAGTTATTTTTCACTTTAGTTAAGAAAAAGCCTCTAGACTGTAAGCTCATTGTGGGCAGGGGATGTGTCTGTTTACTGTTGTATTGTACTCTCCCAAGCGCTTAATACAGTGTTCTGCGCACAGTAAGTGCTCAATAAATATGATTTGCAAAGCCTGACTCTCTCACTCATCACTAATGAAAAAACCAAATATATTCCGTGAATCGATCAATCGCATTTATTGAGCTCTTACTGTGTGCAGAGTACTAAGCGCTTGGAAGAGTACAATATACAAAGTTGGAGGACATGTTCCCCGTGGGAAGGTCTCTTGGAGATGTACTTTGAATGAGGCTTTGAAGGAAAGGTGATAAATTCTGTTTTGGACATATTAAGTGTGATGTGTTAACGGAACATGCAAATAGAGATGTCTTGAAGGCAGGAGAAAAGCAGCAGCATGGTGTAGTGGATTGAGCCTGGGCCTGGGAGTAAGAAGGTCATGGGTGCTAATCCTGGCTCTGCCACTTGTATGCTGTGTGGCCTTGGGCAAATTGCTTCACTTCTCTGGCCTCAGCTACCTCTTCTGTAAAATAGGGATTGAGACTCTTAACCCTACGTGGGACAGGGACTATGTCCAACCTGATTTGCTTGTATTCACCCCAGTGCTTAGTACAGTGCCTGGCACACAGTAAGCACTTAACAAATGCCATTATTATTATTATTATTATTATTATTATCAACACCAGGCAGGAGAGAAGGAAGGAGATCAGGGTTAGAGAGGTAGATTAGATTTTGGAATCATCCATATAGAGGTGGTAGTTGAAGCCATGGGAGAAAATAAGTTGTCCAAGGGAGTTAGTGTAAATGGAGAATAGGAGACCCAGAACTGAACCTCGAGGGACCCCACAGCTAGAGGGTAGGAGGCAGAAGAAAAGTCTGGAGAAAAAAGACTGAGATTGAGAAGCAGTGTGGCCTAGTGGAAGGAAAACAAGCCTGGGAGGGGTCAAAGGATCTGGATTCTAATCCTGGCTTAACCATCTGACTGCTGTGTAACCTTGGGCAAGTCACTTAACTTCTCTGTACCTCAGTTACCTCATCTTTAAAATGGGAATTAAGACTGGGAGTCATAAATGGGACAGAGACTGTGTCCAAACTGATTGTCTTGCATCTGCCCTAGCAATTAGTACAGTTACTGGCATATAATAAGTACATACAAAATAACAACAACAAAAAAAAAAGAGCGGCAAGAGAGGCCAGTATTTTCAGGAGAAAGGGGTGGTACAGTGTCAAAGGCAGTTGAGAAGTCGGGGACCATTAGAATGGAGTAGAACCCATTGGATTTGGCAAGAAGGAGATCACTTTTGACCTTTGAGAGGGCAGTGTCTGTGGAGTGAAGAGGGCAGCAGCCAAATTGCAGGGGGTCAAGGAGAGGAAGTGGAGACAGTGGTTGTAGACTACTTAAGCAGTTTGGAAAGGAATGGTAGGAGGGAGATGAGCTACTTGTTTTCAGAAAAACGTATTTCCAGCCTAAATTCTCTCTATCTGGTTCACATACATGATTTCCTCTCCCTACTTCTCATTCAATTAATTAACCAATTGATTTACTGACTGTTTACTGTGTGCAGAGCACTTGGAAGAGTACAATATAGCAGACACATACCCTGCCCACAATGAGCTTACAGTCCAGAGCAGGAGACAGATGTTGATATACACGAATAAATTACAGATTTGTACATAATTACTGTGGAACTGGGAGAGGAGATGAATAAAAGGGAGAAAATCAGGGTGATACAGAAGAGAGTGGAAGAAAAGAAAAAGAGGGCTTAGTCAGGGAAGGCCTCTTGAAGGAGATGAAGGAGGTTTTGAAGGCAGGAAGAGTAATTATCTGTTGGGTGAGATTAAGGGGAGCATTCCAGGCCAGAGGCAGGACATGGGAGAGAAGTTGGCTTGGGAGATAGATGAGATCGAGGTAAAGTGAGTAGGCTGGCATTAGAGGAGCGAAGTGTATGAGCTGGGTTGTAGTTGGAGAACACTGAGGTAAGGAAGGAGGGGGCAAGGTGATCAAGTGCTTTAAAACTAAGGGTAACAAGATTCTGTTTGATACAGAAGTGGGTGGGCAGCACTGGCGGTTCTTGAGGAATGGAGAAATGTGGATTGAAACATTTTTGTAGAAAAATGATCCCTGGCAGCAGAATGAAGTATGGGCTAGAGTGGGGAGAGACAGAAGGCAGGGAAGTCAGCAAGGAGGATGATTCAGTAATCAAGGTGGGATAGGGATAGTGGTTTGGATTGAATTAAGTGCTTGGATTGGATTAAGTGATTGGATTAATGTGGTAACAGTTTGGATGGAGAGGGAAGGGCAGAGTTTAGCTATGTTGTAAAGATTGAACAAACAGGATTTTGAGACAGATTGAATATGTGTGTTGAATAAGAGAGAGGAATCAAGGGCTAGTGCCAACATTACAGGCTTCTGAGACATTAAGGATGTTGGTGCTGTCTACAGTGATGTGGAAAGACAGGATTTGAGTGGGACGATAAGGAGTTCTGTTTTAGACATGTTAGGTTTGAGGTGACAGAAGGATATCAAAGTAGTGATGCCCTGAAAGGAGGAAGTGCGAGACTGCAGAGAAGGAGAGCGATGAAGGTTGGAGATGTAGATTTGGGAATCATCTGCATAGAGGTGGTTGATGAAGCCATGTGCATGAATCAGTTCTGAAACGGAGTGGGTGTAGATGGAGAAATAGAAGGGGACCCAGAACTGAACCTTGAGGGACACCCTTAGTTAGGGGGTGGGAGGCAGAGAAGGAGGTCATGAAAGAGACTAAGAATGAGTGGCCAGAGATAGAAGAATGTCTGTGAGTTGAGGTTGAATAATGTTTCCAAGAGAAGGGGATGTTCAACAGTGATAAAGACAGCTGAGAGGCTGAGGAGGATTAGGATGGAGTAGAGGCTGTTGGAAATGGCAAGAAAGAGATCATTTGTGACCTTTGAAGAGGGGATGGAAGCCAGATCAGAGGGGGTCAAGGAGAGAATTGGGTGAGAGGAACTGGAGACAGTGGGTGTAGACAACTTGCTCGAGGAATTTGGAGAGGCATGATAGTAAAGAGATCGGGTGACAACAGGAGGGAGTTGTGAGGTCAAGGAAGGGGTATTTTTTTTGTAGGAAAGGGAAGACATGGACATGTTTGAAAGGAGTGCCGAAGAAGCTATCGGAAAGCCAACAGGTGAAGATGGAGGACAGGGAGGGAAGAAAAGGAGAAGGAGCAAGTGTTTTGATAGCCCATTTTTTGCGTAGGGATTGTCTCTGTTTCTGAATTGTACTTTTCAAGCGCTTAGTACAGTGCTCTGCACACAGTAAGTGCTCAATAAATACAATTGAATGAATAAGTTGTGAAGGGATGGGGTCAGATGTGCTGGTGGAGAGGGGTAGATTTTGAGAGAAGGCACGAGATCTCTTGAGATACTGCCATGAAAGATGGGAGAATTGAAGAAAGGGCAGAGGTTTTAGGGAGATCACACCTGACATTTTCAAATTTTCTCAATAAATTAGGTAGCCTTGTCATTAGGGACCAGAGATGGGAGAGGCCAGGGGACTGGGGTTTGAGGAATAGCTTGTCCCTTGGCAGGAGGGTCAAATGCCCTATACAATTATATTAGAGTGTTTCCTTTCCTCTTTCATAACCAGGTTTGGAAAAAAAAATGAAGTAATAAAAGCTATTGACATTTATACAATGTACAACACACACAAATGGACTATAATAAAATAAAAAAAATCAAGAAACATTTGAATATCATGTTGAGACTTACTGCTCCATGTGCCGAATTGCAGAAAAATATTAAGTGAAAATGTATACCTCCAGGGATGGATCAGTGACTCTCAAGATGTTACTCTCTCCGTGGTTTCTTTTAAATATGGGAGCCGCAATTACTTCCGGGGGCTAAGTGTGCCTTAAAGTTATTTAGCTCCTTAAGTATCTCCTCATTCTTCTCTTTCAGGATTTTCAGCTCATGTTCCAATTCTCCACAGACACTGTTGCTTCTCTTAGAAAATTCTGAAAATGCTCTCATGCGTGCCTAGAAAACATGTGATAGGCATGATAGATTTTAGCACCCAATTTTATGGCAATACAGAAGAAGAAACCGAAGAGGCAAACATTTAATTTCTAGAGGTATAATACCAGGTTAGAATGACCTTGTTTGTCAGCAAATCGAAAAATGTATTTTAAAGTTGAGACACCAACAAATGAATGCTGATCTTTGTCTTGACTTTCCTGTTCAGCATACTGTTTTAATAGCAATAATAATAATACTTATGGTATTTGCTAAGCTCTTACTATGTGCCAGAAAAAATTCCTGGGGTAGATAAAAGGTAATCAGGTTGGACACAGTCCCTGTCCCACAATGGGCTCCCAGTTTTAATCCCTGTTTTACAAATGAGTGAGACTGAGGCACAGAGAAGTGAAGTGACTTGCCCAGGGTCACACAGCAGACAAGTAACAGAGTTGGGATTAGAATTCATGACCTTCTGACTCCCAGGCCTGTGCTGTATCCATTAGACCATACTGCTTCTTGTATGTACCACTGCTTCTTACAGATATGGGATTTATAGCATCCTTAGAGAACTACTTTGCTCTGCTCCTAGACTTCAGTTCAGCATCAACAGAGCACCTTTGGCTAAAGAAATGGGCTTTGCATCTCTGATTTAAACAGCAGTGATAGGTACCCTTGGCTTCCATATTCCAGGTGTATTTGAAGGTTTTCTTAGGTTCCTCCTCTAGGTAATAATAATAATATTAATAATAATAATAATAATAATAATAATGACATTTATTAGTACTTACTATGTGCAAAGCACTGTTCTAAGCACTGGGGAGGTTACAAGGTGATCAGGTTGTCCCACGGGGGGCTCACAGTCTTAATCCCCATTTTACAGATGAGGTAACAGAGGCACAGAGAAGTTAAGTGACTTGCCCAAAGTCACACAGCTAAGTCACTTAACTTCTCTGTACCTCAGTTACCTCACCTGGCAGTAAAGGGGGAGCAGAAGGGGGTTTGCGAGAGAGGTAAAGCAGAGGTGGTGGGGGGATTAGTGGAAGTTGTTGTGTTCGAGTACTACCCACAGCATGGGAATGATGGAGCAACAGCTAGAGCCCCAATAACATGGACAGGGCCTGCAATTGCCCAGAGATGGTTTTAGGTCAAAACCAACCCCAAGGGATGGGAAAGAAGGGCTGGAGCCAGGTATCTGGAGAAAGATCAGGAAACATACCCAATCATAAAACTGGGCACAAACCAGTCCTCCCTTTTTTGCATCAACTAAGACTGCTGTCCCATTACTAAGCTCCTTTCTCACTTTATGGGGCTCCATCAATGCTAAATGGGAAATGGGGCAGGGTAAACGTGTCACTGATCATGGTATTGGCTCAGAACATGACTCATATAAGCATTTGAAATGTGGGGGAATATAAACGGTCGATTGAAGTGGAGATAAATGAACAAGTTGACAACAGGTTTTTTATGAAGCAATTCCCCAGTAGACTGTACACTACTGGGCAGGGAGTGTGTCTTTCAACTCAGTGGCGTAGTGGATAGACTACAGGCCTGGGATGCAGAAGGTCATGGGTTCCAATCCCAGTTCTGCCACTTTTATGCTGTGTGACCTTGGGCAAATCACTTAACTTCTCTGTGCCTTTTACCTCATCTGTTAAATGGGGATTGAGATTGTGAGCCCCACGTGGGGCAAGGGACTGTGTCCAACACAATTTGCTTGTATCCATCCCAGCACTTAATATAGTGCCTGGCACATAGTAAGCGCTCAATACTGTTGATTGACACCTTATCCCACGAAGAAGCCTGATTGCCCGAACGTTCAGCTGACAGTTCTGGCAAAGTAAATCTCTCCTCAACTCCTCCTGATCTAGATAGATATCAGAAGACTTATCTGTCCACAGTTCGTGTCAGATCAAATAAAAATATTCACCAAACGTCTACCGTGTTCAGGGCATTGTGCAATGCCATTAGTAGACAGGATCCCTGGCTTCAGGGAGCCAGCCGGGGCAACAGCCAAAGATTTTCCAATGTGGAAACAAGACACTTGAGCAGTAGGACAACATCGTTGAACTGAAAAGGCAATTTAATTTAGAAATGGATGATGAAGATGTTAAGTTAATGGCATCTCATGCAGAGGAATTCTTGTTTAAGGGCCCCTTTGAAACTCAACATTCTAATGCAACACTGCGAAATGTCAAAACAGATGAAAAAGTTATGGTCCCTCGACCAGTTAACTTGGGATTAAGCAGGCATGTCTCAGTTGCCAAGAAAGTGGGTGAATTTAGAAAAAAAGAGAGCTCCTCTTTCCAATAATGTCTTATGGTACACTGAGGTACTCAGGAGTTAGCTTGTCTCAAATAAGGAAAGGAGAATGTGATTTTTCAACCAAAATCGGAGGTTAAAGTGGAAAAAACCACAAATAGTGAGCAGAACACGCTTCGACTTCAGGACTCTTGTAAAGACTCAAAAATCATACTATAGCTTTTTATTTAGTTGACATTTTGATGTTATGCTTTGAATTTTACAAAGGTCAAATGAAAGTTTAGGGATGTGTGATACAGCATATAATGCAAAAGATAATTTCAGGTTTCCAGAGGCTTCTAAAATGGACCCTAATATATATGCAAATTTATGGGAAAATGCACCCCATGATACAGACATTTACAATACAACCATAAAAGCAAGGAACATAAATCATTCTATATTGTTGGGGCTGCCTCTACAATGAATTTACTCCTCAGAGAGCAAATGCTTTCACTGACATTAGGGTCCGACTTTTCAGTTCTACTGAAGACAAATTCTCAAGTCCGAAACTTACCTTAATTTTTCCCATTATAGTCGATAATCACTTGAGAAAGTCTGTCGTTTTTCTGCTTCATGTTTTTTAAGAGACCTTTCTATGTCAAACTCAGTCGTAGCACAGTATTCCAAAAGCTTGCAACATTTCCTTTCTATCACTCACTACCTGTTGAAGATCGGCCTTCATATTGGGGAGGTCACTTTCCATTTCTCGAGAGCTCGTGCAAAATTTGCTGTGGAGAAAGTCATAGAATTGGAGAATGCTAGCCCCATTTTACACAAAAAGATAAATAAATAGAATATATATGAAAATGAAAAGGTGAGCAGAATAATACATTCTTGGGAGGAAGGATTTTCTCATGTTATCTGGTTCTAAACTTCACAAGGGACAGATGAGTGTGTAGTGGTTAGTCGTGCGTGATGGCATTTAACAGTTCCTGAACTTCCCTAGGACCGTCACAAAGGAAGGTAGAGGAGGAAGCTCCCCCTTGGAGTCCATAAAAGGGAGAAAATTATTCAAGATCCTAATCCAGCTAACCGATCAACCAACCAAACTGACCGGTATTGACCAGTAGCTTGGCCTAGTGAAAAGCACCTGGACCTAACCCCAACTCCACCTCTTGCCTATGTGACCCTTGGGGCAAGTCCCTTAACTTCTCTGTCCTCAGTTTCCTCATCTGTAAAATGGGGATTCAATACCTGTTCTCCCTCCTACTTAGACTGTGAGCCCCATTTGGGACAGGGATTATAACCAACCTGATTAACTTGTATCTACTTCAGCAAGGTAGTGCTTGGCACATAGTAAGCACTGAGCTTCCACACTTAGTATCATCATTGTTATTATTGATCACTTAGTCCATGTACAGCACCATTCTAACCACTTGAAATGTTACAATAGAACAAGTAGATGTGATCCCTGTCCTTGAGGAGCTTGCAATCTAGTGAGGGAGACCACACTAAAATAAATTACAGGCAGGAGGACACACAACAAAGTTTAAAGACTCATGGAAAGTGCAATGGACGGGAGGATATGAGGTGAATACTTGAATCCTCACACCCTTAAGGACGTATTTAAAGGCATAGATAATGCAGTTGGAAGGCAGGGGAAGGGTAAGATGGTGAGATGACACATCATTCATTCATTCATTCAATCATATTTACTGAGTGCTTACTATGTGCAGAGCACTGTACGAAGCACTTGGGAAGTATAAGTTGGCAACATATAGAGACGGTCCCTACCCAACAACGGGCTCACTGTCTAGAAGGGGGAGACAGACAACAACAACGAAAAAACATGTGGACAGGTGTCAGGTCATCAGAATAAATAAAAATAAAGCCTGATGCACATTATTAACAAAATAAATAGAATAGTAAATATGTACAAGTAAAATAGAGTAATAAATCTGTACAAACACATATACAGGTACTGTGCGGAGGGGAAGGAGGTAGGGCAGGGGGGATGGGAAGGAGAAGAGAAAAAAGGGGGCTCAGTCTGGGAAGGCCTCCTGGAGAAGGTGAGCTCTCAGTAGGGCTTTGAAGGGAGGAAAAAGAGCTAGCTTGGCTGATGTGCGGGAGGGAGGGCATTCCAGGCCAGGGGGAGGACATAGGCCAGGGGGTCAACGGCGGGACAGGCAAGAATGAGGGTACAGTGAGGAGGTTAGCGGCAGAGGAATGGAGGGTGCGGGCTGGGCTGTAGAAGGAGAGAAGGGAGGTGAGGTAAGAGGGGGCGAGGTGATGGAGAGCCTTGAAGCCGAGAGTGAGGAGTTTTTGCTTGATGTGTAGGTTGACTGGCAGCCACTGGAGATTTTTGAGGAGGGGAGTAACATGCCCAGAGTGTTTCTGCACAAAAGATGATCCGGGCAGCAGAGTGAAGTATAGACTGAAGTGGGGAGAGACAGGAGGATGGGTGATTAGAAAGGAGGGCTGATGCAGTAATCCAGTTGGGATAGGATGAGAGGTTTGAACCAGCAAGGTAGCAGTTTGGATGGAGAGGAAAGGGAGGATCTTGGCGATGTTGCAGAGGTGAGAACCGGCAGGTTTTAGTGACGGATTGAATCTGAGGGGTGAACGAGAGAGTAGAGTAGAAGATGACACCAAGGTTGTGGGCTTGTGAGACGGGAATCAATCAATCAATCAATCATATTTATTGAGCACTTACTATGTGCAGAGCACTGTACTAAGCGCTTGGGAAGTACAAATTGGCAACACATAGAGACAGTCCCCTACCCAACAGTGGGCTCACAGTCTAAAAGGGGGAGACAGAGAACAAAACCAAACATACCAACAAAATAGGATAGAAATGTACAAGTAAAATAAATAAATGAATAAATAGAGTAATAAATATGTACAACCATATATACATATATACAGGTGCTGTGGGGAAGGGAAGGAGGTAAGATGGGGGGATGGAGAGGGGATGAGGGGGAGAGGAAGGAAGGGGCCCCAGTCTGGGAAGGCCTCCTGGAGGAGGTGAGCTCTCAGCAGGGCCTTGAAGGGAGGAAGAGAGCTAGCTTGGTGGAGGGGCAGAGGGAGGGCATTCCAGGCCTGGGGGATGACCGTGGGGCCGGGGGTCGATGGCAGGACAAGCAAGAACGATGGTACAGTGAGGAGATTAGCGGTGGAGGAGCGGAGGGTGCGGGCTGGGCAGTAGAAGGAGAGAAGGGAGGTGAGGTAGGAGGGGGCGAGGTTGATGGAGAGCCTTGAAGCCCAGGGTGAGGAGTTTCTGCCTGATGCGCAGATTGATTGGTAGCCATTGGAGGTTTTTGAGGAGGGGAGTAATATGCCCAGAGCGTTTCTGGACAAAGATAATCCGGGCAGCAGCATGAAGTATGGATTGAAGTGGAGAGAGACACGAGGATGGGAGATCAGAGAGAAGGCTGGTGCAGTAGTCCAGACGGGATAGGATGAGAGCTTGAATTAGCAGGGTAGCGGTTTGGATGGAGAGGAAAGGGCGGATCTTGGTAATGTTGCGGAGCTGAGACCGGCAAGGTTTTGGTGACGGCTTGGATGTGAGGGGTGAATGAGAGAGCGGAGTCGAGGATGACACCAAGATTGCGGGCTTGTGAGACGGGAAGGATGGTAGTGCCGTCAACAGAGATGGGAAAGTCAGGGAGAGGACAAGGTTTGGGAGGGAAGACAAGGAGTTCAGTCTTCGTCATGTTGAGCTTTAGGTGGCGGGCAGACATCAGATGGAGATGTCCTGAAGGCAGGAGGAGATGCGAGCCTGGAGGGAGGGGGAGAGAGCAGGGGCAGAGATGTAGATCTTGGTGTCATCAGCGTAGAGATGATAGTTGAAGCCGTGGGAGCGAATGAGGTCACCAAGGGAGTGAGTGTAGATTGAGAACAGAAGGGGACCAAGCACTGAACCTTGGGGAACCCCCCACAGTAAAGAGGATGGGAGGGGGAGGAGGAGCCTGCAAAAGAGATTGAGAAAGAACGGGACCGGAGAGATAAGAGGAGAACCAGGAGAGGACGGAGTCTGTGAAGCCAAGGTCAGATAGCGTGTTGAGGAGAAGGGGGTGGTCCACAGTGTCGAAGGCAGCTGAGAGGTCGAGGAGGATTAGGACAGACTATGAGCCGTTGGATTTGGCAAGCAGGAGGTCATGGTGACCTTTGAGAGGGCAGTTTCCGTGGAATGTTGGGGACGGAAGTCAGACTGGAGGGGGTCGAAGAGAGAGTTGTTGTTGAGGAATTCGAGGCAGCACGTGTAGACAACTCGTTCAAGGAGTTTGGAAAGGAATGGTAGGAGGGATATGGGACGATAACTAGAAGGTGAGGTGGGGTCAAGAAAGGGTTTTTTTAGGATGGGAGAGACATTGGGCATGTTTGAAGGCAGAAGGGAAGGAACCAGTGGAGAGTGAGTGGTTGAGATGAAAGTTAAGGAGGGGAGAAGGGATGGAGCGAGAGATTTCATGAGATGAGAGGGAATGGGGTCAGAAGCACAGGTGGCCGGAGTAGCACTTGAGAGGAGGGAGGAGAGCTCCTCTGAGGATATCGCTGGGAAGGATGGGAGAGTAGCAGAGAGTGTTGAGAGCCGGGGGGGTTGGAGAAAGGGGGGAAGAGACTTTGGGGAGGTCGGACCTGATGGATTTAATTTTGTTAATGAAGTAGGAGGCCAGATTGTTGGGGGTGAGGAAGGAGGAGGGGGAGGAACCGGGGGCCTGAGAAGGGAGTTGAATGTACGGAAGAGCTGGCAGGGGTGATGGGCATGGGTGTCAATAAGGAGGAGAAATAGTTTTGTCTGACAGAAGAGAGGGCTGAGTTAAGGCAGGAAAGGATAAACTTGAAGTGAACGAGGTTGGCATGGTGTTTAGACTTTCCGCCAGCAGCTTTCGGCAGCTCGGAGCATAAGAGCGAAGGAGGCGGATAGTGGCAGTGATCCAGGGCTGTGGGTTAGTGGTGCGGAGAGCGGCGAAGGGAAAGGGGAGCGAGTGAGTCCTAGCTGAGTAGAAAGAGTAGAGTTGAGAGCAGTAATCTGATCATCAAGACTGGGTAGAGAGGAGAGGGCGGCGCGGAGGTGGGGTGTGAGGCGCTCCGGAAAGATGGGTGGGGTCCAGAGAGCGGAGATCTCTGTGAGGTAGTAATACGGATTTACAGGGGAAAGGAGTGTGAGTGAGGAGGCAGGTGAGAAGATTATGATCAGAGAGAGGGAAGGATAGTAGTGCCATCTACAGTGACGGGGAAGTCAGGAGAGGATGGGTTTGGGGAGGGAAGATAAGGAGTTCAGTCTTGGACATACTGAGTTTTAAATGGCGGGCAGACATCCAGATGGAGATGACCTGAAGGCAGGAGGAGACCCCGAGCCTGAAGGAAGGGAGAGATGAGCAGGGGCAGAGATGTAGATTTGGGGTGTCATCAGCGTAGAGATGATAGTTGAAGCCGTGGGAGTAAATGAGTTCACCCAAGGTAGAGGAGATGTGATTTTAGGATTATCTTACCTCATTGTGCAGGTCGATTCTTTGACCCAATGTGTAGTTGTTTAATTCTTGAATTCCTGCTTCAAAGTTCCTTTTTGGACATTCTGCATTTGAATAACTAATTTATTTTGCTTCTCTCCTTTCCTCAATCAAACCTATTGTACAATCATTAATGGAGTTATGGTGTTCCTCCGTTTTTCCTGGGCAACCGTATCTAACACATACTATTAGAAGGAATAGAAAAAAAAAGAGAGCCAATCTTTAATAACAGGGTAAATTACAGCTGAAACCCAAGTTGGATTTGTACCAAGGTACTTTCAAACACTTAAGTTTCTTGAGCACATAGATCTGAAACTCCTTAGTAAGCATGCAGTTCTGAGCTGTATTTTTTCCATCTGTTTGGATTCTTCCAGTGAGAGCTGTGCCAAACCTTGGTTCAGGCTTATAGTCTGGAGCAACAGATTCCTTTCTCGAGAGCGAGAGAAATTTCCATCAGCCCAATATCACCGTCATTTTTCAACTTCTGGGAATCGCTTCAGAAGCTCCTGAAATAAATTAGATAAAGTCCATTATTTAGATTGAAAATACCAGCTCCAAGATCTCGAAGGGGTTTTGTCAATATTAAATCTTACACTTGAACTATGTGGGTGTGATGTAATTGATCAAAAATATTTACTGAAAATAGCTATAGCATTTAGGTATCTTCTGAGTGAAAATGATCAACTGTATTTACTCAACACTCACTGTACTAAGTGCTTGGGAAAGTACAATACGACAGAGTTGGTAGGACATGATCCCTGCCCACAAGGAGCTTACAGTCTACAGCAGGAGAATAACATTGTAATAGGTTGGGGATAATAGAGTATATGAATATCTGTATAAGTGCTGTGGGGTTAGAATAACAAACCACTAGGGAAAATACACAGTGAGAATCCCCATATCTACCCACAAGGGCTCACAATCAAAAAAATAGTGGGGTGAAAGTTGGCAGAGGACACAAGGAAAGAAAATATTAATAACAACAACAACAACAACTGTGGTATTTGTTAAGTGCTTACTATGTGCCAGGCACTGTAGTAAGTGCTAGAGTGGATACAAACAAATTAGGTTGGACAAAGTCACTGTCCCTTCTGGCGGCTCAGAGTCTCAATCCCCATTTTACAGATGAGGTAACTGTGGCACAGAGAATTGAAGTGACTTTCCCAAGGCCACACAGCAGACAAATGGTGGAGCTGGGACTAGAACCCACGACCTGCTGACACCAGGCCCAGGCTCTATCTACTATGCTGTGAAATGATAGAAACCCAAAGCAACATCTGAGACAAGGAAAATGATAAACCCAGTAAGAGCAGTAGTGTTCAGTGAGTAGAGGAGCAGAGTTTCAGTCTCCTCAGGTCTCAGAAGTTTTAAATTCACAACAGCCACAGCCTTCTTGACATTCTAAAATTTTGAGGAGCCCTTATATGACAGTGTTTAAATGCTTCCTGGCCCCGCAATTTACTATGTGCAGAGTACTCTACTATGTGCTTTGGGGAACTAAAATAGAAGACAGAATCCCTTTCCCAAAGGAGCTTACAATTTTAGTGAGGGACATAAAATAATTTACAAATGAGGAAGTGCTCAAATACTACAGTATGCATGTCACAAAAGTGCAATGAGACGCAGTGAGTGCACAAGTGCTAAGGTGGTGCAAAACAGTACTGCGTTGTAGATTGTAGCGAGGATGTGAGCTGGGGAAATGACTTCCTGGAGGAAGTGGGATTTCAGAAAGCCTTCCGAAAATGGAGGAGCAGAAAGATTGGGCAATTTGAAGGGGAGGGAGTCCCAGGCAGGAGGAAGAGCTTGAAGTAGGGGTTGGAGATGGGAGAGTCTAGAACAAGGCATGGTGGGAAGATTAGCTTGGGAAGAACAGGGAGTGAGAACTGGGGTGTGATAGAAGATGAATAGGCAAGTAGTGGAGGTTTCAGAGGAATGGAGAAACTTGTGCAGTAAAGACTGGAAAGTGGAAGAGGCTGGAGGCAAGCGAATGTGTTTGTCTCTAATCCCTCCCCACTAGCTTATATTCACAGACTGTGAAGGACAGGGTCCATGTCTAACTCCCTACCTGTACACCTGTTTCCCACTGATTAATGTAGTGTTCTACCCCACAGTTAAAGACCTTAATAAATACTACTACTCCTACTATTAGAGAAGCCAGTGAGGAGACTGATGCAGGCGTCAAGCAGTAAGATTGATGTTTCTAGGACCAGGAATTGAAGAGGAAAAAAGGGGTGAAGGGAGAGCAGGGGAGACCAGGGAAATGTTGGGCCTAGGAAAACGGACAGGATTTAGCCACAGAATGCATTTGAGAGTTCAAAGACAGAGAAGAATCTAGGATAATGCCAAGGATGCTGGTGTTATCAACTATTATGGGAAAGTTCAGTGGTGGGAAAAGACAAATACGATTGAATGAATGAATTGAGGAAGGAAGATAAGGAGTGGTTTTTGACACAGCTTGAAGTAGCTAATGACATGCATAAGGAGAGGTCTTGCAGGCAAGAGGAAATGTGAGATTGAAAAAATCAATCAGTTGTATTTATTGAAACGCTTACTGTGTGCCGAGCCCTATACTAAGCACTTGGGGAGAGTACAGTATAGACAGTTGGTAGACATGTTCCCTGCACACAAGAAGCTCATAGTCTAGAAGGGGAGACAGCCCATTAAATACAGACACGTTACGGAAGTGCTGTGGAGCTAAAGGTGGGGTGAATAGAGTAGAAATTCAACTGCAAGGGAGATGCAAAAGGGAGAGGAAGAAGAGGGGAATGAGGGCTTAGTTCAGGAAAAGTCTACTGGAGGACATGTGCTTTTAATGAAGCCTTTGATGGTGGGGGAGAGTAATTGTCGGCTATGAAGAGGGAGGGTGTTCATTCAATTGTATTTATGAAGCACTTACTGTAGTGCAGAGCACTGTACTAAGCAATCTGGGAGAAAAACTATCAAAATAAACAAACACATTCCCTGCCTACAATGACCTTACAGTCTAAATGGGGAGACAGACTGATATAAAACCCCCTGCCCTCTGACTTCCAGGCCTGGGCTCTAATGATGTTTGCTTGGCTCTTACCATGAGCCAGATGCTGTACCAAGCGCTGGGTAATAATAATATGATGATAATGATGGCATTTGTTACGCACTTACTATGTGCAAAGCACTGTGGAGATTACAAGTTGATCAGGTTGTCCACAGGGGGGCTCACAGTCCTTAATCCCCATTTTACAGATGAGGTAACTGAGCCACACAGAGAAGTTAAAATGACTTGCCCCAAAGTCACACAGCTGACAAATGGCACAGCCGGGATTTGAACCATGACCTCTGACTCCAAGCCATGCTCTTTCCACTGAGCTATGGTAGACACAAGTCATCTGTCTGGACATGGACAATGTCCCACACTAGGGGTTCCTAGTCCTAATCTCCCACTTCACGGGATGAGGGAACTGAAGCCCAAAGAAGCAAAGTGACTTGCTCAAATTCACACAGCAGCCAAGCAGTGGAGCCGGGACTAGAACCCAGGTCCCTCTGACCTCCCAGGCCCGAGCTCAATCTACTAGGCCCTGCTGCTTCTTTAAGTATCAGAGTCTATGGTCATGTCCTCTGACAATGAAAGGGCCCCTGATATGGGCTGTATATCTGAGGGCACTGCCTTGGCATAAGAGGCCCTACAGTCCATGCTGGTCCTAGTAAGCGCTTAAATATAATTGAAAAAAAAAAAAAGAAAAAAGGATCGAGATTGATTTTAATATCTGTCATTAAAAGGGAACAAATACCAAATGCAAGGGCGATGCAGAAGGGTGTGGGGAGAAGAGTCTTGCAGGATGAAGGCAATAATTGAGGATGAAGACTGCCTTTAAAACCTCAAGTCCTAAAGTATCAATTCTCATGGGGTTCCAGCCTACAGGAAAGGGCCTGGGAGTCAGGACACCTGGGTTATAGTCCCAGCTCTGCTACTGGCCTGCTGTGGGACCTTGGGCAAGCCACTTACCCTCTCTGGGCCTCAGTTTTCTCATGGCTCATTTCATCAAGCACTTAGTACAGTGTTTTGCACAAAGTAAGCACTGAGTAATATGAATGAAAGAATCATTTGTCTACCAACTCTGTTATTTGTTCTATTGGACTCTCCTAAGAACTTAATACAGTGCTTTGAACAAGGTAAGCACTCAATAAAATACCATTAATAGATTGATCTGATACAATAGCTGCTCCCCAATTCCTCAGACTATGAGGCTCATGTGTACAAGCAGGGTCTGTGTCCAATCTAACTAACTTCTATCTACCCCAGTGCTTACCCCACAGTTTCTCCTCAAATTCTATAAACACCACCATTATCATTATAGTTTTTCCTTGAACTGGGGTTCTCAGAAAGACCCAGGGTTAGGACACATGAGCGAGAGGTTGGCAGCAAGATAGATGAGATCGAGGTACAGTGAGTAGGTTGGCATTAGAGGAGTGAAGGGTGCAGGTTGGGTTGTTGGTGGAAAATCAGGAAGGAAAGGCAAGAGGGGGCAAAGTGATTGAGGGCTTTAAAGCTTATGGTAAAGGAATTTAGGTTTGATGCAGAATGGGCAACAATTGGAGGTTCTTGAGGAGGGGAGGCAACATGGGCTGAATGGCTTTGGGGGAAAAAATGATCAGGGAAGCAGATTGAAATGTGGACTGAAGGAGACAGACAGGAGGCAAGGAGGTCAGCAAGGAGGCAGATGCAGTAATCAAGGTGGGATAGGATAAGTGAGTAACATGGTAACCAGTTGGGATGCAGAGGAAAAGGCAGATTTTAGCAATGTTGTGAAGGTTGTAACTGACAGGATTTGATGACAGACTGAATATGTGGGTTTGAATGAGAGAAATAAATCAAGGATAAACATCAATGTTACAGGGTGTGGGAGACAGGAAGAATGTTGGCTCTGTCTACAGTGACAGGAAAGTCAGTGGGAGAGCAGGTGGGAAGATAAGGAGCTCTGCTTTGGACATGTTAAGTTAGAGGTGTTTGCAGGATATTCAAGTAGAGATGCCCTAAAGGCAGAAGGAGAAATGAGAGACTGCAGAGGAGAGTGATCAGGGTTGGAGATGCAGATTTGGAATCATCTGGATAAGAGATGGTAGTTAAAGCCAGGGGTGGTGGATGAGTTCGCCAAGAGAACCGACGGAGATGGAGAATAGAAGTGGACTCAGAACTAAGCCTAGAGGGACTCCGATATTTAGTGGGTGGGAGGCAGAGAAGCCCACAAAAGAGGCTGAGAAGGAATGGCCAAAGAGAGAGGAGGAGAACCAAGAGAGGACAGTATCAGTGAGGCCAAGGTTGGATAGTGTTTCCAAGAGAAGGCTATGGTCACCAGGGTGAAAGGCAACTGAGAGGTCAAGGAGGATTAGGATGGAGTAGAGGCCACTGGATTTGTCAAGAAGCAGATCACTGGTGACTTTTGCGAGAGTAGTTTTTGGGGAGTGATGGGGCAGAAGCCAGATTGGAGGGGATCAAGGAGAGAATTGGAGGAGAGGAAGTGGAGACAATGGATATAGACCACTCACTTAAGGAGTTTGGAGAGAAGTGGTAGGAGGGAGATGGGGCGATAACCAGAGGGAAGCCCTGGGGCCAAGGGAGGGTATTTTTAGGACTGGGAGACATGAGCATATTTGAAAGTGGAGAAGAAAAAGGTATTGGAGATGGCAGTCTGGGAGGGAAGAAGAAAGTGGGCAAGCACTTTGATAGATGCGTAGGAATGGGGCTGGAGGCTCAGGTGGAGGAGGTGGATTGCGGGGAGGAAGAACTACCTTTTGGGATACTGCTAGGAAAGATGGGAGAATAGAAGTGGGCAGAGGAGGGAGGAATCAGAGAGGAGCAGGGGAGATTTTAGGGAAATCAATGCCTAATGGTTTCTCATTTTTTCAATAAATTACATGGCCGGGGTCATTAGGGGCCAGAGAATGGGGGAAGCAGGGGGATTGTGGAAGGAGTTAAATGTTGAAACAACGGGCCGAGGGCAATGGGCATGGGAGTCAATAGAATGGAGAAATAGTGTTGCAGGCAGAGAGGGCAGAGTTAAAGCAAGCAAAGATGAACATAAGGTGGTCAAGATAGTATGGTGAGCTGAATTTGCAGAGGAGTGAAGTGAGCATGCTGGGTTTCAGAAGGAAATCAGAGATTAAGGTAGGTGGGGGCAAGGTAACTGAGTGCTTTAAAGCATATTGGTAAGGAGTTTTCGGTGGATGAGGTGGGATGGGCAACCCCTGGAGGATCTTGAGGAGTGGGAAAATATGGATTGAGTGTTTTTTTAAAAAAAGGATTTGGGCACAGTCCAGTGAAGTAGAGACTGGAATGGAAAGAGTTAGAAGTTGGAGAGAGAACTGGACTATCATTTCAAACAATCAATGCTGATTGTTGAGAGAGCTAACTCTGTGCATTACACTGTATTAAGCCACTTGAGAGTATAGAATAGCATTGCTAGACATTGACTCTAGACCTCAAAAGCTTACAATAAAAACAGATTCAGGAGTCACCCATATAGAGATAGGATTTGAAACTATGGGAGCAGATGAGGTCCCTCAGGGAGTAAGTAGAAAGTGAGAGGAGTAGGAGAACTCACCAGTTTAGAGGTGAAAGGTGGAAGAGGAGCCAGAAGAAAGACTGAGATAGAGAGTGGGCTAGAGAGGTAGGACTATGTTGGTGAAGCAAAGATTAGATAACACTGCCAAGAGGAAGGAAGTGGTCCACAGTGTCAAAGACAGCTGAGAAGCCAAGGTAGATTAAGAATAATAATGAATAATAGGCTAGGCACTCCTCAGTACAATCAGGTGCAATGGATCTTGTTAACAAACCACAATATTGATATGTGAATGCATACTCTGCGGGGCAAAAAAATCCACAATGAACAAAAAAAGGGAAAGTAAAAGGTCTTAGTAGATGAAGTGCAACAAATATTTTCCTAAATCCCATTTAAGGTTTAAGAATCATTGGAACATACTTTTATTTTCGAGCATTTTTCCTTTAAGGTTTTTATTGGAGTGCTGTTCAGTCTCATCTGTTGTGCGTGGTTCAGATTTTATTACTTAACTTTCTCTTCAGTTTGCTTTGAATTTTCATCCCACTGTAAAGCACAAAAAAAATGTTAGCTGTAATTCTGTTGGCAGATACCAATAACTTTTTCACATCGATGTTTTTCGATCAACAATGTATTTGGCACAGCACATTAATAAAATTAGCTATTTTTCCTGTCCTCCAATGGCATCCCTGTTGAGACCTCAACTATGGTCGTTGGTCACCCAACTTAAGCACTTACAACAAGCTCTTCCTCAGCATAGGGGCTACTAAGGAAATTCCACAGGATCCTAAGAAGAAAGCTGAAAGATCAGATTGTGCAATAAATCAGGGCATTTCACTACTCTCTATTGCTGGCAAGAGCCTGGCCTTTACACCACTGATTCAACTGCTAAAGAGTAATGTTCAATGAATGCTCCCCAAAATCATAGTGTAACTTCAATCACAGGGGGTCACAGCTGACATGATCTTTGTGTGCACCAGTTAGAAGGAAAGTGCAGGGACCAGCACTGAGACCTCGCCATGCAGCGTCAGGAGAAACGGTCTGGTGCATACCTGCAATGACGGGCAGAGGATGGTATAAGCACTTCCTGTGTGCAAAGCATTGTATTACAAGCTGTTAAGAATGGACAGTTGGGAATTAGACTTCATCCCTGTCCCTCTGGAAGCTCACTTGATTACTACCATGTGGCCTTCCTTAGAATCACAATCACAGTTCCCGATGAAGAGAACTGGGTGTGTTGGTGATAAGGCCTTTCTGAGTACAGATACCAAAAGTCTTCATATCCCAAAATGCATTTTGGCAATACCATGTTGAAGACTAAGTTTAGCCTGATATGCAGCCAATAATAACAATAATAATAACACTACTACTACTTACTACCACCAACAATGATAATAATGGTTGAGCACTTTCTATATTCAAGTACTATACTAAGCACAGGGGCATATTTACATTAATCAGGTAGGACACAGTGCCTGCTTTATAACAGGGTTCAGAGTAAAAATAGAAAGGAGAACAGGCATTTACCCCCCACATTTTACAGATGAGGAAACGGAGACACATAGAGGTTACGTGACTTGCCTGAGATCACCTAGCAAATAAGAGCCTAAAAAAAACACAGAAACAATTTTTCAATGTGAAGGAACAGATCAATAAAGCTCAGGCAAAACTGGATTAATTGGTAGAAATGAAGGAGCAATTAAGGGCCTGGGATTTGACTCTGGAAGCTGTAAAAATGAAAAAAATTGGAAACTTTAGGGGAGTCTGGAAGAGATGGTAATTGTAACCAGGAAAGAATGAGCTGAAGATGTCACTGAAGACTTTCCAAATGGAGCACAGCCCAGTGAAGAAAGATTGGGACTTTGGTAAGAAAATCTCTAGGCTATAAGCTAGTTAATAATAATAATGATGATGGCATTTGTTAAGCGCTATGCGCGAAGCATTGTTCTATGCGCTAGGGGGATAGAAGATGATCAGGTTGTCCCATGGGGGCTCACAGTCTTAATCCCTATTTTACAGATGAGGTAACTGAAGCTCAGAGAAATTAAGCAACTTGCCCAAAGTCACACAGCTGACAAGTGGCAGAGCTGGAATTAGAACCCAGTTCCTCTGACTCCCAAGCCTGTGCTCTTTCCACTGAGCCATGCTGGGAAGGTGTCTATCAACTATGTTATATTGTACTCTCCCAAGCACTCAGTACAATGCTCTGCACATAATAAGTGCACAATAAATACAATTTATTGATTGATTGATTGAAGTGGTAGAACCGGGACTAGAACTTTCCGTAAACCCACCTCGTCCAAAAAGCATAGGGACTGGCTAGCTCAGCCCAAACGTAGTGGAGTACTGATTCCGCCTGGCCAAACCCAGCACATTGGACAATGGGCTGTGGGACCTAGATGTTGTTTTGATCCCACACATCACTTTGCTTTGACACTTTCAATCTCACCATCACTGCTATTAATTCTGTGTCTTGTAAGTGTGCAGAACACTTTACTATGCTCATGCAACAATAATACCAGAAACCAAAAAAGACACTGTTCCCACCCTCTGAGGCTTCCGACCCAAGAGTGGTGGGAGGGAAAAAGGGAGACCAATTTACAGTTATTTACAAATAGTGAGAGTACAAGGAAGAACCAAGGTGTACCAGGTAGTAATAACACAAGTATGTTGGGATTAAATACCAGAAAAATATAAATGCAGATGCATTCATTCATAAGCTTTGAGGGTGGTATCGACATGTAATGCTTAGGACCTAATTTGGCCTCAGAGAGTACTTGCTATTGATTCTCACTGACCCTCAACCTGGACTGCAACTCTGTCTAGCCTTTTATCACACCCATTGTTTCTGGAAAGGGGGTAAAATGACTCCCTCCCTGCCCCCACACACATACACTCACACCTCCACAGGACCCAAGAGTTCCTGGGGTTTGGGGAGTGCTCAATAAATACAACTGATGATCTAATTTTACTGTAGCTACTGCAGTGCTTAGCACATAGAAGCACTTAACAAAATTCCATTATTATTACTAATCAGCATATTTTGCCCTCCTGGAACCCTTATGTTTGGATGATTTGCCCAATTAGAAGACATTTTATTTTCGTAGGATGCCTAACCCACTTGCTAGTTACCTCGAGACTTGGCTTCTTTCTCCCTTCCATAATTTTATTGCTCAGTAACAACAACAACAGAGGGCTGGAAGGGGAAAAGAAAGGTGGAGGAAATTCCAATTTATTAACTTGGCTACTCTGGGAAAAGACTGGATGGTGGGGGTGATTAGCTGATGGTGGTAAGATTATAGCCTCCTACCATTCCTTTCCAAACTCCTTGAACGAGTTGTCTACACGCGCTGCCTCGAATTCCTTAACAACAACTCTCTCTGGACCCCCTCCAGTCTGGCTTCTGTCCCCTACATTCCACGGAAACTGCCCTCTCAAAGGTCACCAATGACCTCCTGCTTGCCAAATCCAACGGCTCATACTCTGTCCTAATCCTCCTCGACCTCTCAGCTGCCTTCGACACTGTGGACTACTCCCTTCTCCTCAACACGCTATCCGACCTTGGCTTCACAGACTCCGTGCTCTCCTGGTTAACTGTGCTCTCCTGGTTCTCCTCTTATCTCTCCGGTCGTTCATTCTCAGTCTCTTTCGCAGGCTCCTCCTCCCCTTCCCATCCCCTTACTGTGGGGGTTCCCCAAGGTTCAGTGCTTGGTCCCCTTCTGTTCTCGATCTACACGCACTCCCTTGGTGACCTCATTCACTCCCACAGCTTTAACTATCATCTCTACGCTGATGACACCCAGATCTACATCTCTGCCCCTGCTCTCTCCCCCTCTCTCCAGGCTCGCATTCCACCTGTCTTCAGGACATCTCCATCTGGATGTCTGCCCGCCACCTAAAACTCAACATGTCCAAGACTGAACTCCTTGTCTTCCCTCCCAAACCCTGCCCTCTCCCTGACTTTCCCATCTCTGTTGACAGCACTATCATCCTTCCCGTCTCACAAGCCGGCAACCTTGGTGTCATCCTCGACTCCGCTCTCTCATTCACCCCTCACATCCAAGCCGTCACCAAAACCTGCTGGTCTCAGCTCCGCAACATTGCCAAGATCCGCCCTTTCCTCTCCATCCATACTGCTACCCTGCTCATTCAAGCTCTCATCCTATCCTGTCTGGACTGCATCAGCCTTCTCTCTGATCTCCCGTCCTCGTCTCTCCCACTTCAATCCATACTTCATGCTGCTGCCCAGATTGTCTTTGTCCAGAAACGCTCTGGGCATGTTACTCCCCTCCTCAAAAATCTCCAGTGGCTACCAATCTGCGCATCAGGCAGAAACTCTTCACCTGGGCTTCAAGGCTATCACCTCGCCCCCTCCTACCTCACCTCCCTTCTCTCCTTCTACAGCCCACCCCGCACCCTCCGCTCCTCTGCTGCTAATCTCCTCACCGTACCTCGTTCGCGCCTGTCCTGCCATCGACCCCCGGCCCACGTCATCCCCCGGGCCTGGGATGCCCTCCCTCTGCCCATCCGCCAAGGTAGCTCTCTTCCTCCCTTCAAGGCCCTACTGAGAGCTCACCTCCTCCAGGAGGCCTTCCCAGACTGAGCCCCTTCCTTCCTCTCCCCCTCGTTCCCATCTCCATCCCCCCATCTTACGTCCTTCCTTTCCCCACAGCACCTGTATATATGCATATATGTTTGTACATATTTATTACTCTATTTATTTACTTATTTATTTTACTTGTACATATCTATTCTATTCATTTTATTTTGTTAGTATGTTTGGTTTTGTTCTCTGTCTCCCCCTTTTAGACTGTGAGCCCACTAATGGGTAGGGACTGTCTCTATATGTTGCCAACTTATACTTCCCAAGTGCTTAGTACAGTGCTCTGCACACAGTAAGCGCTCAATAAATACGATTGATGATGATTATTATTATTTCTTAGATTATATATGCATTTCATTTTTCCATCTCCTACACTCCAGTTCCCAGGTATTCGATTGTTGTCAAAGATGCATCTTCAGGTGGTAAACAAGCTGCCAAAGAAAGCTACAAATGCATACTAAACCATAAGGCTGACAGAAAGTACACATAGTGGGGATAAAGAGAGTTTTATTACCTCAGTGCCTTTCTGCAGGTGGGCCTGGTGTTGGCTCTTCTCTGCAGAAGCAGCCTCCAGCAAGCCCTGAAGCTGGTCTCTCTCTTGTTGGATGGAGGCAACTTGTTTCTTCAGGTGTTCCACTTGCTCATTCTCTACCTCCAACTTGGCTGCTACCAGTTGTTTTTCTGCATTTATGACATTTAGCTCATTGGTTAGATCATTTATCTGAAAGAGATATTAAAGAAACACATGTTTCTTTCACACTTATTAAAAATAGGTTTCATGCAACCTGTAACCCCCAAAGGACAGTCAGAGGCAATTCCTCATTAATTGAGGGGAAAAGATTGACATTTATGATGGCCAAAACTGGAGTGTTTCAGATCTAAAGGAGGAAAGTGAAGACAGCTGAAATATTCCCTCCTTCACCCATTTTGCTTTCCTTCTTTTAGAAGACTTGGATGTACCATAGGACAGCTTCACTAATAGCTTTAATTATTTCATCTACTAGAAAAGCAGCTGAGGAGCAAAAAAATTAAATGTTCCTTTTAAAAGAAAATACCAGCATACCACCTAGAGAAGACAATTTTTTTCCTACCTATAAGGTTCTTTTTTAAAATAAAAATACACCTAAAGCATCCATTCTTTTCCAAGTCATAGAAAACTGGACATTGTATCTGACATTCCATCCTCTGAATTTTGTTTTGGATCTAGTCTTATCTCAACCACCACACTTTGCCTTAAAAAGTATTGAGCTTTGATTTTTAGTGATGTTGTAGGAATTAAAATTTCTGGAACCTTTCTAGCTTGCCCATTTCATATATTGCAAACTGTACAGTAGAACAGGTTTATTTGAAAGCTAGTCACTGCCTTACTAGGCATCTAAACTCAAAATTGTTCACTGCCCACAATGGCCTCTTGCACACTGCTGCTACAGTGCTTTTGCACACTCAGTCTCTGCATAGTTAAAGCCTTTAATTAATCAATCAATTGTATTTATTAAGCACTTACTATATGGAGAGCACTATACTAAGTGTTTAAGAGATTACAATAGAATAAGGTGAAATGTTCCCCATCCATAACAAGCTTACAGTCTAGAGGAAGAAACATTAAGTCCAGCAAGAATCTGTAAATGGAAGAAAAGAGCAAAGGACATCTCCTCAAAGAGTCCCTCTCCGAATAAACCTTCATATCCTACTCTCTCTCACTTCTGTGTCTCCATCCCTACATTGATCCTTGGAGACTTCAATATCCACATAGATGTTCTGACGACACTTGCACTTGGATTTGCAGCCTTAATCACCCCATCCTCAGCCCCACAACACTAATGTACATATCTGTAGTTTATTTATATTAATGTATATTTCCCACTCTAGGCTGTAAGCTCCTTGAGGGCAGAGAATGTGTTTACCAACACTGCTATATTGTACTCTCCCAAGCACTTAGTACAGTACTCTGCCCACAGAGAGCACTCAATAAACATCATCAGTTGACTGACTGAAAACAGAAGCATTTGGATTTGGCCAGAAGAGGAGATTAAAGAAGAGCATGGGCCTGGGAGTCAGAAGGAACAGGGTTCTAATCCTGGCTCTGCCACTTGTCTACTGTGTGACCTTGAGCAAGTCACTTTACTTCTCTGTGCCTATTTTTTCTCATTGTAAAATGGGGATTAAGACTGTGAGCCCCATGTTCATTCAATCATATTTATTGAGTGCTTACTGTGTGCTACTAAGCACTTGGGAAGTACAAGTGGCAACATATAGAGACGGTCCTTACCCAACAACGGGCTTACAGTCTAGAATGGCGAGACACAGATTGTGTCCAACCTGAGTACCTTGTATCTTCCTTGGAACAGTGCCTGGCACATAGTAAGCATTTAACACATACCATAAAAAAAATGAGTACCTGATAGTAGTGATGACATTTATTGAGTATCCACTAAGCATTGAGCATTGTACTAAATGCTTGGGAAGTATAAAACAATCCAAAATATTAACTAAGGTAACCATGGCATTTGTGAAGTCCTTACTATGTGCTAGTACACTGTATTAAGCACTATTTGGAGTCAGAGGTCATGGGTTCAAATTCCGGCTCAGCCAATTGTCAGCTGTGTGACTTTGGGCAAGTCACTTAACTTTTCTGTGCCTCAGTTACCTCATCTGTAAAATGAGGATTAAGTCTGTGAGCCCCCCGTGGGACAACCTGATCACCTTGCAACCTCCCCAGCGCTTAGAACAGTGCTTTGCACATAGCGCTTAATAAATGCCATCATTATTATTATTATTATTCTACATGATAATCAGGTTGGACACGGGATCACAGTCTAATTGGCATCAGGGAAGAAAAATCAAATCAATGGTATTTAGCGTATACTGTTAGACATCAACGAAAGTGGCTGGAATCCCAACCTTCCCCCTCATCTCCCCATACCCTAACACTCCACTATAGATGGGATTCCATCTCTTGAACCATCAGTTTTCCAAAGCACCTTGCTCCCAATCCAACATAAAAAGCAGCACTGATGTTGTGTGATGATGTAGGTGTTTAAAATTTACCTCATGCTATTTGGCATCTAACACCACTGAAAACAGTTTGGAAGACTTAAGTGGTTATAACAGTGCAAAACAAACAACAGTAAAAGATAAGAGCAGTTGATCCAAACACACCTGGTCTTCAGCAACCACAACCATAAATTGCTTTCAAAAGCTCCATGCTGATCCTTTCATAAAAGTCTGTTTGCATAAAGTTTGATATTGCACATATCACTCACCTCTATCAACGACTCCAGATTCTGGTAATGGTCATCCACTGTCCCCCAGATCCCTCCTCCAGCTACTTTGACCATTTTGATCCCTTTTTCACATTCCTTCTCTCTTTCTCCATCCCTACATTGATCCTTGGAGACTTCAATATCCACATAGATGTTCCTGACGACACTTCTGCTGCTCACTTTCTATCACTCCTCAATTCCACTGACCTCCTGCTCCACCCCACCTCACCTAATCACTGACTTGGACAAACACTCGACCTCATTATCTCTAGCCACTGCACAATCTTCTCCCTCACCAACTCTTTAATCCCTCCATCTGATGACATCTTCTTCACCTGCCTTCTCTCTGACACATCTCCTCCCCGCAAGTCTGTGCTGTCCCCCCCATCAGAGACCTCTGATCTTTTGACCTCATCCAATTTTCTCAAGTCATCATGCCCTATTTAGGCTCCATACCCAAACTACCTTCCCTTGTTGATCAAATTGACACTGTCAACACCACCCTCTCTACTGAACTCAACTCACTCGTCCCCATCGCTTCGTTGATCTTGTCCCACTAACCCACAGCCCTGGATCACCTCCATAGTCTGCCTCCTTTGCTCTTGTGCACAAGAAGCAGAACGTTGCTGGCAGAAATGAAGATATCAGGTTGATTTTGTCCACTTCAAATTTATCTTTGCATGCACTTAACTCCCTCCTCAAACCTCCTGTTCCCTCTGCCTCCCCTACTCCTTGCCCCTAAATGACCTTGCCACCTACTTTACTGAGACAACTGACACTATTAGGCATGATTCCTTAAAATCTCCCCTGCCCCTCCCAGTTTCTGCTCACTTGCCCCTTCTTCAACTCTCCCATCTTTTCCAGCAGTATCTCTAGAGAAGATTGTCTACCTCCTCTCAAAATCCACCCCCTCCACCTACGCATCTGACCCATTCCTTCACACTTTATCAAAACACTTGCCCCTCCCCTTCTTCCCTCCCTGACCATCTTCAACTGTTTGCTCTCAAATGGCTTCTTCCTCTCTGCTTTCAAACATGCCTCCCTTATCCTAAAAAAAAGCTTGCTTTACCCATGGCTCCCTCCAGTTACTGCCCCATCTCCCTCCTACCTTTCTTCTCCAAACTCCTTGAGCTAGTTGTCTGCACCTGCTGTCTCAAGTTTCTCTCTTCCAATTCTCTCCTTGACCCCCCTCCGACCTGGCTTTCATTCCCTACACTCCAAAGAAACCACCCCCTCTCAAAAGTCTCCAATGACCTCCTTCCTGCCAAATCCAACATCCTCTACTCCATTCTAATCCTCCTCAACCTCTCAGCTGCCTTCGACACTGTTAACCACCCCCTTCTCCTGGAAGCATCAAATCTTGGCTTCAGTGACACCATCCTCTCCTGGTTCTCCTCCTATCTCTGGCCGCTCATTTTCAGTCTCTTTTGCAGGATCCTCCTCTGCCTTCCACCCCCTACCTGTGGGGGGGTCCCTCAAGGTTCAGTTCTGGGTCCCTTCTATTTTCCATTTACACCCCCTCCCTTGCTCACATGGCATCAACTACCACCTCTATGAAGATAATACCCAAATCTCTCTCCCTCTCTGCAGTCTCACATTTCCTCCTGCCTTCAAGTCATCTATTCTCGACTTTTCTCCTGTTCCATCAAACTTAACATGTCTAAAACAGAACTTATCTTCCCACTCAAACCCTATCCTTCCCGTGACTTTACCATCACTATAGATGGGACCACCATCCTTGCTGTCTCACAAACACACCCTTGGCATTATCCTTGATTCCTCTCTCTCACTTAGTCTTATATTCAATCTATCACTAAATCCTGTTTGTTCGACCTTCACAGCTTCATTAAAATCTACCCATTTCCTCACCATCCAAACTGCTGCCATATTAATATAAGCACTTCTCCTATCCCACCTTCATTACTGCCTCTGCCTCCTTGCTGACCTCCCTGCCTCCTGTCTCTCTCCACTCCAGTCCAGACTTCACTCTGTTGCCGGGGACATTTTTCTACAGAACCATTCAGACCATGTTTCCCCACTCCTCAAGGAATTCCAGTGGTTGCCCACCCCACTCTCTATCAGACAGAAACACTCACCATTGGCTTTAAAGCACTAAATCACCTTGCCCCCTTCTACCCCACCTCACTACTCTCCTTCTACAACTCAGCCCATACACTTCGCTCCTCTAATGCCAACTTACTCACTGTACCTCGATCTCATCTTTCTCAATGCCAACCTCTCTCCCACACCCTGCCTCTGGTCTGGAATGTACCCCCTCCGCCCCCCGCTTCATAACCGACAGGCAATTACTCGTCCCCTACTTCAAAGCCTTAATGAAGGCACATCTCCAAGAGATCTTCCCTGACTAATCCCCATTTTCCCCTTCTCCCACTCCCTGCTACGTCACCCTGACTTGCTTCCTTTATTCATCCCCTCTCCAGCCCCAAAGCACTTATGTACATATCTGTAATTTATTTATTCATCTTAATATCTGTCATCCCCTCTAGACTGTAAGCTCGTTGTGGGCATGGAATGAGTTTATTCCCATACTGTACTCTCCCAAGCACTTAGTACAGTGCTCTACACACAGTAACACCTCCATAAATACAATTGACTGACTGACCTTCTCTTTTAGCACGATGGTCCCTTCTGATAGCCTTTCCTTCATTTTTAGCAGCTCTTTTTCTCTCTCCAATGCTAAATTCTTCTGGTAATCAAAGAGTTCTTTCTGACAATTCAGCTCAGTCCGGAGATGATCCATTTCTGACTGAGCCTTTACATACTGAAAATGTTTGAAGAATACAGTTAACCGCCGATTTGTATTCCAAAAATCCGAAGTCACAAATCAATTAACCATATTTATTGAGGGCTTACTATGTGCAGAGCACTGTACTACTAAGCACTTGAGAGTATACAATAAAATAGATTTGGTAGATATGTCTTGTTCAAAAGGAGCTTACAGTCTAGACGGGAAGACAGACATTAAAATAAATTAAAGATATATACCCAAGTGGTGTAGGGCTGGTTGAAGGGTGGGGTGAATGAAGTGTACAAATCCAAGTGTAAAGGGGATGCTGAAGGGAGAGGGAGTAGGGGAGATGAGGGCATAGTCAGGGAAGGCTTCCTGGAGGAGATGTGCTTTTAATAAGGCTTTGAAGGTGGGAAGAGTAGTAGTGGGAAGAGCAGTGGTCTGTCACACATTAAGAAGGAGGAAGTTCCAGTCCAGAGGCAGGATGTGAGTGAGGGGTCAACAATGAGATAGATGAGATCGAGTCACAGTGACTAGGTTTGGCAGTAGAGGAACAAAGTGGGTGGGCTGGCTTGTAGTAGGAAATCAGAGATGTAAGATAAGAAGGGGCAAGGTGATTGAATGCTTTATAAGTGATGGCAAGGAGTTTCCATTTGATATAGAGATGGGCCTTTCAAACAGAAGCTTTAAGTTGAGAGGTTAGTCTTTCTTTGCATATGAGCTATTAATTTAAGAACAGAATGCCGTATTGGTTCAGATCAATGGCCCAAGAGACAAATAGCATGCTCCTTCTGAGAGGGGATGCAATTGTGTGGATTGTCCCCTTCCCAGATGACTGCAATCAATTGTACTTGAGTGCTTATTGTGTGCAGACCACTATACTATGGGCTTGGGAGAATAGAATACAAGAATGTAACAGACACATTCCCTTCCTACATGAGCTTTACATTCCTACTCTGTAGCTTGGTGCCTGCTATAGAACCTCTTTAGAAGTTCAAGAGTGTCATTTTTCAGGTCAGCCAAACAAGACAGCTCAACCTATTTACCTTATCCACCATCCCCTCTGTTTCCTATTCAGTAAGAGCAACACTTCAGAGAAGGATGAAATGATCCTTAATGAGCTGGATGTATTGCTTGGGGCAACAGATTTCTAAATCTGAACAGCAAATCAGTCAGCAAATCCGGAATGAAAGACTGGGGGTACAAGTCAAAAAAGAAAAAAAAAAAATAAATGGAAAAGGCCAGGAATGGAAGATAACTTTGGGCTTCCAGATGTTACAGGCAGAGTGGGCTTGGGAAGGGAGTGTTACTGTGATCTGCCCTCCCTCCCAAAACAAGAGCATAATAATTGTGATATTTGTTATGCACTCACTGTGTGCCAAGCCCTATATTAAGTACTGGGGTAGATAAAAAAAATATCATCAGGCCAGTCACAGTTCTACCGTTTTGGGGCTCACTGCCCATGGAGGAGGAATTTAATCCCCATTTTACAGATGAGGACACAAACACAGAAAAGTGATTTATCCAGGATCATACAGCATACAAGTGGCAGAGCTGGTACACAGGGCCTCTGACTCCCAGGCCCGTGCTTTTCCCACTAGGTTATGTTGATTCCCCAGTACCAAGTAAGGAATGGAGTGGGAAGAGACAGGACGCAGTGAAGGGGTCAGAGAAGAGACAGATACAGCAGTCAAGGTGGTATATCATAAGTGCTTGGATGAGTGCAGTAGCAGTTTGAATGGAGAAAAAAGGTAATTTTATTGATATTGTGAAGGCAGAACTGACAGAATGTGGTGACACTGAGCATTTGTGTTGAAAAAGAGTGAGAAAGAGAAGTCCAAATAGTGGTATTGTCTACAGTGACAGGCATGAGGGTAGGACAGGGTTGGGTGGGAAGATAATGAGTGTTGATTTGGACATGTTTATTTTACAGTGTTGGTGGGACATCCAGGTCGAGATGTACTGAAGTCAGCAGGCAATGTGAGACTGCAAAGAATAAGAGAGGCCAGGACTGGAAAGGAAAATTTGGGAATCAACTGCATAAAGGTGGTGATTGAAGTTAGGAAGTAAATGAGTTCTTCAAGGGATTAGGTGTAGAAGGAGAACAGAAGGGTATTCAGAACTGAGCCTTGAAGTACCCTCACTGTCACAGGGTGAAGGCAAAGGAGGAGCCCAGAAAAAAGACTGAAAAGTAGCAGGCAGGGGAGAGGAGGAGAACCAGGAGTGGGCATTGTCAATGAAGCCAAAGTTAGGTAATGTTTCAAGGAGAAGGGGTGGTCCTCAGTGTTGAAGGTAACAGAGATAATTCAGATAACTAAAGCCTAATAGTTCATTCTGGTTGCCCATATAGCCAAGGTTTACCAGACAAATGCCCTGATTTGTTTTACTTTGGCAGGAAAGAGCTTTAAGAAAAATGGTGCAGAAAGACAATGGCCTACAGAGAAGGCCCTAAGCATCAGGGAGGGTGGTTTCCACTCTGACAGGCTGGTATGAGGCAGCCCCTGAAGTCAACCTGCTGCTGTTTCAGGAGAAAAAGGAAGGCAACATGGAGAACCTGCTCTGCACAGAGTAAGCCCTTAAAGTTGATTGGCACAAATCAACTTCAGGATGCACAGTGATTTTTAAAAATGGTCCCTGGGCCACATCTAAAGTTAATCCATGCAAACCCCTAGGCCTTTCTCCCCTAAGTCCCCCTGGAGAAAACAACACTTTACCTTTTGCTCCAGTGCATCCCTCTTTTTATTTAGATCCTCCTGGATATTTGAGATCTGGAAATCTCGTTCTGAAATATTCTCTTCCAGTTGATTAATTGTCTTTTGGTGCTCTTTCAAGCACACCTGAGTGCTTTTCAGTGCTTCTTGTGTTTCCCAGTTCTTTATCAATAGGAAAATTAGACAAAATTGTTAACAGAAATGGGATAGACATAGATAAAGCAAAAGCCACTGGTTCTTCTCTCTGAGGCATGGGGCCCTTGACTGCTCCCAGACAGATCCGAGAAAAGGGTAAAGGGGAAGAAGTGGAGCCATCCAGGACACTGGGCTGTTTTTCTTATTCTTATCCCCAAAGTCAATGCTGAGAAACTATCTCTTTTCAATTTCTCTCCCTAAATGTTTCCTTCACCAAAATGCCCCAGAGTCAAATACTTAAGCTTCAAAATGTTCCTATCTTAGGTCCAATAAAGCCATAGCCCTATTCTTTGAGCATTTCCTTCCTTCTCCTAATCTCCACCCTTGTTCAATAGAATTCATGATTGCTCTCAAGCTAATCATTAGGGTGTTTGTGTATACAGGCTTTTTTTTTTTTTTGGAAAATGGGTAAGAAAAAAGGAACTGGGGGATGGGGCCATTTATTGCTAAAAAGGTGGGAAAAAAAAATCTTACCCTGGCTTCACTCTCTTTTATGCATTCTTTCAGATGGTCTGTCTCTGTTTGAAGTGTCTCATGTGTCCACTTCAGGTGATCTCTTTCCTTAGTAACGGATAGTATTTCTTCAAGACTTGCCTGAAATTTCTGAGTAAACTCCAACTTCTCCATTTCTACATGCTTTAGAGTGAGGTCCTGGACCTTCAGTTGCTCTTTCAATTGCTCAACTTCACTCAGTAATTGCTCCTTTCCTTGGAGCTCTAAGACCTGAATAAGGGCACAGAAGTAAGCCACCATAAAATAGTTGCTTGTTGGCATAATAATGATAATGATAATAATTGTGGTATTTGTTAAGCATTTACTATGCTCCAGGCAATGTACTAAATGCTGGGGTGGTTACAAGCAAATCAGGTTGGACACAGTCCCTGTCCCCTATGGGGTTCACTGTCTCAATCCCCATTTTACAGGTGAGGTAACAGGCACAGAGCAGTGAAGTGACTTGCCCAAAGTCACACAGCAGACAAGTGGCGGAGCCAGGATTAGAACCCATCACCTTCTTACTTCCAGGCCCGTGTGTCAGGCACTATTAAATACTGGGGTAGATTCAAGATTGGACACAGTGGACACAGTCCCTATCCTATAAGGGATCACTCTCTAAGTCACAGGGAGGAGGATATAATACTCATTTTACAGATGAGGTAACAGGCATAGGAAGTTATATAACTTGGCCAAGGTAACACAGTAGACAAGGGGTAGAGACAGAATTAAAACCCAGGTCCTCTGACTCCCAGGCCCATGCTCTTTCCACTAGGCCACACTGTGTGTGAATATATATGACCTCCTCTTTAATAATTCCATATTTCTGTTCAAAATTAATAAGGAAACAATCCTTAGTTTATATATGACATGCTTAGTTTATATATGATCATTTAGGGAAATTATATATAGAGATCACCTTTTGCTGCCAGACATCATTGGATTTCTTTAGTTCCTCCTGAGTCTTTAAGATCTGAGACTGCTTCTCTGCAATGTCCCCTCTCAATTTGTCAATCATACCTTGACTTTCTTTCAGAAGCACATGAACATTTTCCAGTTCCTCTTGCGTTTCCAAGCTCTTAATCATCAGAAAGAAAATAAATACAGCAATTATTTTACATTAATATCCCCATCCTAGTAAATTCCTTCAGGTCAGGGATCGTGTCTATTAATTCTACTCGACTGTTCCAAGTGTAGTAAGCTACAATAAGCTCTATGCCTAATAAGGGCTTACTAAATACCATTGATTGACTGATTTTACAAAGATTAGGAGCTAAAGAGACTGTTCTTACTTCAGCAAGGATTTTTCTTCTGTTTTCTTTAAGTACATCGGTCTCTGCTTGGAGAACCTCCTGGCTCCTCCTCAGTTGATCTCGTTCCTCAGTTACAGAGACCAGATCTTCAAGGCTTGCCTGAAGCTTCTGAGCCATCTCAAGCTTCTCCACTTCTACGCTCTGTAGTGTGAAATCCTTGTTTTTCAATTTCTCCTTCAAATCCTCTATTTCAATCAGCTTTTTCTGAGTCTTACTGACCTCTTCTCCCTACTAAGAAGTTGCTTTTCATTTTCTTGGAGCTCCTGGATCTGGAGACAATGACAAAATAAATAACCCCCTGTTGCCATCTATACAGTTCCTTAGTACAGTGCTAAGTGCTTAGTAAGTGCTCAATAAATACAATTGAATGAATGAATGAATCAAACAAAAAAGGTACTGAACCTCCAGGGATAATCAAGTCAATGAAACAAAGTGAAGGAAACTACACTTTACCTTTTGCTGCAATGCATCACTGGTTTTTTCTCTAAATTCACTTGAATATTTGATAACTGAGATTCCTTTTCCAAAATTGTTTCCTTCATTTTATCAATAATCCTTTGGTTTTCTTTCAGAGATTCATGAGCATTTTTCAACTGTTTCTCCAGATCCTTTACCATTAGTACAAGGAAAATTATTAAACATGATTTATTTCAAAATTATTCTTCACACTTATGTGCTTTCCTTCAAAGATTTCCTACTACTGCAAAATTTACTTACTACCCCCATCAAACACCAATCTTATGGACTAAGTTTAAAAAAAATACGTGGATCATCCAAACTCTTTAGTCATAATTAGTAATGGCATTTATTAAGCACTTAATGGGAAGCAGTGTAGCTTAATGGAAAGAGCATGGGGCTGGGAGTCAGAAGGCCTGGGTTCTAATCCCAGGCTCTGCCATTTGCCAGCTGGGTAACCTTAGGCAAATCACTCACCTTCTCCGGGCTTCAGTTTTCCTCATCTGTAAAATAGGGATACAATACCTGTTCTCCCTGCTACTTAGACTGTAAGCCCCATGAGGGGACATGGACTGTGTCCAATCTGATTTGCTTTTATCTACCCCAACACTTACTACAGAGCTTGGAAAATAGTAAGTACTTAAATACCACAATCAATACCATGTTCTAAGTGCTGGGGTAGATACAAGTCAGGTTGGACACAGTCCCTATCCTACACAGGGCTCATGGTCTAGCAGAAGGGAGAACAGGCATTTAACCCCCATTTTACAAAGGAGGTAACCAAAGTCCAGGGAGAATAAGTTCCTTGCCTGAGGTCACAAGGCCAGTGGCAGTAAAATGATTAAAAGGGAGAAGGAGGTGGTAGCACAGCCTATGTTTCCTGACTTCTCTTCCTATGCTCTTTCCACCTTCTTCGAACTTTTAATAATTTTACTGCTTAATTAGCGAATGATATGTAAAACAAGAATCCTGTTGGCTCTGGTGAAAAAATTGGAGGAAGAGGGGAAGCTGAATGCACCTCTGGATTTTTGATTTCCCTTTTCTCTCAGCCCACAGAACAAAGAGCAAAGAAGGAATCATTTCTTACTGAGGTAATTTCTCCCAGGTTTTCTGTGAGCTGGTCTCTTTCCACTTGGAGATCCTCCTGTATCCTTTTCAGGCTATCTCTTTCCTTTGTTAGAGATTTTATTTCCTCAAGACATGCCTCAAGTCTCTGAGTTATCTCCAGCTTTTCCATCTCCATCATGCCCAAAGTTGAATCTTTCCTCTTTAATTGCTCCTTCAATTGCTCCATTTCACACTGATTCTCAGTGGCCTCTTCCCTCCTACTGAGTTGTTCCTGCCTTTTTGATTTGTCTTCCATCCTCATATTTTCTAGTTCTTGCTCAAACAAAGCTTTCTGTTGAGCAAGAGAAGCAATCTGATCCAGTGGCTGCTGAATCTGATCATTTTTAATATCCCATATTCGTTCACAGATATTATTTGATCTCTCTCAGAAGTAACTTGATTAAGCTCTTCAGTTAATTGTAGGACCTGGAAGACACATTAAAGTGATAAAATTCACTCCATGGCCCAAGAAGGGCATAAAATTTCTCAAGGTCTATTACATGGAACTCAAAGCTCAATTATTTTACTACAGTGATTTTTTCCTCTTAGGACAAGACTGAGTAGCAGAAATGAGGCAGGAGAGATAAGCCCATACTTGGCATTCATATTCTTTTAATCTGTTGTAACTTTTAACTCAGGAATTAAAGTTTCAGATCTGCAGTTTGAAATTAAATCTAGAGTTCGATTCCAGCTTTCAGGAAATTTATATCGTACCTTGCCTTGCAGTTCACTGATCATTTCTACATTCTCTTGAATACTTGGATATTCCATTTTCAAATGATTTTCCTCTAATTCAGGGTCTTGAGGTGTCATCGGAAACAAACAAGCATTTTCCAGTTCTTGTTTAAGACTCTTTACCCAAGGAGAGACACAGGAAACAAAAAATTAAATTGGTAACAATCTATAAAATTTCAAAGGGGTAGTTTAGATGGATGAAACATTTCTTAGTCAATCAATTGTATTGATTAAGTACTTACTGTGTGCAGAGTACTATACTAAGTGCTTGGGTGAGAACAATAATAGAGTCATGTTCCCTGCCCACAAGAGGTTTACATTCTACAGACTTTCTTACCAAAGTTCCAGACTCTTTAATTGGGCTATGCTCCTTTTGGAAAGTCTTCAGTGACATCTTCAACTCATCTCTTTCCTGGTTACAATTACCATCTCTTCCAAACTCTCCTGAAGTTTTTGAGTAATCTCCAATTTTTCCACTTTTACAGCTTCCAGAGCCAAATCCCTGGCTCTTAATTGCTCCTTCATTTGTACCAATTCATCCAGTTTTGGCAGAACTTCATTGATTTGGTCCTTCACACTGAGAAATTCTTTCTGTTTCTCTTCAAGCTCTTTAATCTTGAAATAAAGAAATTAGGTATGGTGATTTTATTTTATATTTCTTAGTCTCTATCCTTTGAAAAGCTTTAATGGGACTGCAAAATTTTAGATAATAAACCTCATTCCACCCCGATGGGGTAGGCAAACTGATGAAAAATACATTTCTCCTCTCAACCTTATATTTCAACAAGAGTAATTAAAGGGACCACACTTTAATATCTGTCTCTCCCACTGGATTGCAAGATCCTTGAGGGAAGGGATCATGTACTCTTACCAAGTGCTAAGGAAGAGCTCTGCTCACAGTAGGTGCTCAATAAATACTACTGAATGATTGCTTCCCAACAATAACAAAAGTGGAATTGCAGGAGAAATAAAGAGAAACAGAATATCAACCCAAAAACTTTAAAAAAAAGAGCAAAGGTAGAGGACAATGTCATAAATTTCTTATTCTTGCACACCAATATTGGCACAAGGCCTTTAAAACAGCACTGTTCCAAGATTATCTTCAAGTTGAACACAACATATTTCAGATGACAAATTTATCACAGGCAAGGCTGGGTCCCTTTTTAGAGTTCCTAGCATAAATGGATTCTTAATCCTATGATAGAAAAGAGAAGAGGACAAAATCAGCAAAAAAATAAAAAAAATTAAAGGACCCCATAAGTGAGAGTACTGATGTGGCTTGACTATGCCCCCTCCTACCTCACCACTCTCCTAATACAACCCAGCCCACACACTTTGCTCCTTTAACGCCAACCTACTCACTGTACCTCGATCTCATCTATCTCCCAAGCCAACCTCTCTCCCACTTCCTGGCTCTGGAACACCCTCCCTCCTCAAATCTGACAATTACTCTCCTCACCTTCAAAGCCTTACTGAAGGCACATCTCCTCCAAAAGGCCATTCCCAACCAAGTACTCATTTCCTCTTTTCCCACTCCCTTCTGCATCACCCTGATTTGCTCCCCTTATTCACCCCTCCCTCAGCCCCACAGCACTTATGTACATATACGTTGCCAACTTGTACTTCCCAAGTGCTTAGTACAGTGCTCTGCACACAGTAAGTGCTCAATAAATATGATTGAATGAATATATGTAATTTATTTACATTAATGTCTGTATCCACCTCTAAGCTCACTGTGGGCTGGGAATGTGTCTAACATTCTGTTGTATTGAACTCTTCTAAGATCTTAAAAATGGAAAGCTAGTATGCTTTCCACTCCTATAAGATGAGATCACATAGTGCATGAAGAAATGTATGTTCTATAAGTGATAAATCATTAAGATGACTACAAAAAAATAAGAAGAGACTAGGGCAGTTTTTCCTTATTTGACTTGCTTTGTTGAGTCTGAATACTGATGATGTTCAAAAATTAATTTTTAGTGTAAATAATAATCATAATGGTGGTATTTGTTAAGCGCTTACTATGTGCAAAGCACTGTTCTAAGTGCTGGGGGGATACAAGGTGATCAGGTTGTCCCACTTGGGGCTCACAGTCTTAATCCCCATTTTACAGATGAGGTAACAGGCACAGAGAAGTTAAGTGACTTGCCCAAGGTCACACAGCTGACAAGTGGGGGAGCCAGGATTCGAACCCAAGACCTCTGACTCCCAAGCCCATACTCTTTCCACTGAGCCACACTAATAAAGTAAATAATTTATATCAAATTAATAAATCGGAACTTATTTTTCCAGGTATGCATTTGTATATAAAACAAATCCAGGCAAAATCTGGGGCATTTTCATATAGCTGTGCCACTTTGTTTTGTACAGGAATAGTACATTTTATATATGTACTGTACATATATAGTCCCTTCTATACTCTGAGCCCATTGTTGGGTAGGGACCATCTCTATAGGTTGCCGACCTGTACTTCCCAAGAGCTTAGTACAGTGCTCGCTCTGCACACAGTAAGTGCTCAATAAATACGACTGAATGAATATATGTTTTATATAAACACACAAACACACACACACACACACACACACACACACACACACGGCTGGGATGAGTATCAAATGCTTAAGTGGTACAGCCAAATTCATATTTGACACAGAAAGGAGGGAAGATTGGGTAAATAAAGGGCTTATTCTGGGAGGGACTTTTGGAGGAAATGTGATTTTAGGAGGGTTTTGAAGGTGAGGAGAGTGGTGGACTGTTGAATATGAAGGCGGAGGGAGTTCCAGGCCTGAGGAGAATCTGAGTAAAGGGGTCAGTGATTGGATAGATGAGACCAAGATATAGAGATTAGGTTGGTTTAGAGGAGTGAGGTAATGTATTTCTGTGGTGGATGGGCAGCATTGGAGGTTTTTGAAGAGTGGAGAGATATGGACTGAACATTTTTCAGAAAAATGATCTGAACAGCAGAGTGAAATATGGACTGGAGACGGGAGAGACAGGATGCAGGAGATCAGAGAGGCGGCTGATGCAGTGGTTAAGAAGGGAAATGATGAGTGCTTGGATCAGTGTAGTAGTTGTTTGGATGGAGAGGAAAGGGTGGATTCTACAAATGTTGTGAAGATTGAACCAATAAGATTTTGTGACAGATTGAATATGTGGGTTAAATGAGAGAGATGAATGGAGGAAAATGTCAAAGTTACAGGCTTGTGAGACAGGGAAGGTGATGGGTTATTCCCCAACCCTCTCTCTCTCTCTTTGCTCTTCCCAAGCCAAGCTTCTATCTCTCTCTCTGCTTTCCTGCCTTTCCCTTCATACTGTTCCCTCAGTTTGGAATTCCCTCCGGCAGAAGCCAAACAGACCACAGCCCTCCCCAGATTCAGAGCCTTACTGAAAGCCCACATCTTCCAAGATGCTTTCCCTGATTAATTGTAAGATTAGTTGTGGTTAATTAATTAATTGTGAGAAGCAGCAGGCCTAGTGGAAAGAGCACAGACTTGGGAATCAGAGGACCTGGGTTTTAATTCTGGCTCTGCCATTGGGCCTGCTCTGTGATCTTGGGCAAGTCATTTAACTCCTCTGTGTCTCCATTCCTCATCTGTAAAATGGGAATTGAGGCTGTGAGCCCCAAGTGGGACAGGGACTGTGTCCAGCCTGATTTGCTTGTATTCACCCTGGCACTTAGTACAGTGCCTGGCATATAGTAAGTGCTTAATACCATAATTATTATTATTACTATTGTAAGCCCCATGTGGGACAGGGACTGTGTCCAACTTGATAATGTATCTACTCCAGTGCTTAGTACAGTGCTTGGCACAGAGTAAGCACTTAAACACCACAAGTATTATTAATTCCCAGCATGCAAAGTCATCTCTGGCCAACTCCATCAGCCATCTCTAGCAATTATATATTTTCATTTATTCAGTTATGCAATTATTTTGATTTTCTGTAATTACTTTTATGTCTGTCTCCCCCATTAGAAAGAAGATCCTTGTATAAAGGGAATTGGGTCACTTACTTGTCTTATGCCTCCCAAGTGCTTAGAAAGTATGGTGCATTGCCCCCAGTAGATGCTCCATATATAAAACTAACTAGTATGAGCTGGGGTGTAGTGGGAAAAAACAAACGATAACTACAAGGGAGAGGACTGATGGATTACAGAGGATTTATTTATACTGATACCTGTTTACTTGTTTTGAGGTCTGTCTCCACCCTTCTAGACTGTAAGTCCGGTGTGGGCAGGGATTGTCACTCTTTATTGCTGAGTTGTACTTTCCAAGTGCTTAGTACAGTGCTCTGCACACAGTAAGTGTTCAATAAATACGATTGAATGAATGAATAAATGACTGAATGAGTAACCATGGAGGATTTTGAGGAGCGGGAAAAAGAGTGCAGAATGATGCTTAAGAATACTGATCCAGGCAGCAGAGTGAAGTAAGGACTGGAGAGGGGAAACACCAGAAGTAGGGAGAACAATGAGGGGACTGATAGAACAGCCAAGCCAGGATAAGCCTGGTGGTCATTTGGTTGGTGAGAAAGGAGCAGATCTGACAACATAATGGAGAAAAAACTGACAATATTTGATGACATACTCAATGCGGGGCAGGGGTCAAAAAAGAGAGAGAACTCAAGCAAACATAATGCCAAAGTTCCAGGCTTCAGAAACTTGGAGGACAGTGATGTCAACTGTGAATGAAAAATTAGAAGAGGATTTGTGGGAAAGTGAGGCGGTCAGGGGAAAGAAAAGGGGTTTTGATTTTGGACATATTCAGGTGCTTAGGTCCAAATGACACCAAGCTTTATGGTGATGAGCCCAATTCTAAAATTTCACCTTTTCACGAAGTTTTTCTTCAGTCTCTGTTAACCTCTTATGCATCCTCAAAAGTTCTACTTCTTTCTCCGCAGTTTCAAGTCTCTCTCTGGTGACTAGCTCTTGCTGTTCTCTTAGGGCATCTCCAATATTTCTCAATTCCTCCTGATTTTCAATTGTCTGACATTAAAAACAAAACAGATCCCAGTTAATGGGAAACCCAGGCTCTCTTTATAGAAGAGATGAGAGAATAATTAGTACTACTCTCACTTTACAAGTGAAGAAGCGAGAGCAACCTGCATATTTGAACCACACCAGGGCCCAAACATTTTATGCAAAGCTAGTAATCAATGAACATTTTCAGCTATGATGACCTTATCTCCCTCCACCCACCCCACCTCTCATACAGAAAGAGTGAGAGAGAAAAGAGGAAAGGCAACAGAATCTAACATCTCTTACACCGCATAGACTGTTATTTTTGATTGGTCAATCCACTTTGTATTGGTTACAAGAACAGTACTAAATTAATTTTATAGTTGGAATTATAGTTGTCCAAGGAAAACACATAGAATCAAGCAAAAAATTAGGAACTAGTGAAAAACACACAATGTAAAATATTTTCCAGCATAACTAATTTGTTATAACATACCATTTCAATATTTTCCTTCAAGTCGCACTTGAGCTGATCATTCTCAGATGTAACACTCTCTAGAAGCTGCTGGAGCTCATGCTTCTCCTGAATTAGGGAGGAAATCTGTTCCTTTTGCTTCTGAAACAGCTCATCCTTACTCTTGGTTTCAGCATTTCCAGACACCGCAGTTAAGATTATATTACTTTCAGGATTTACCAGGTTTTGCTCTTCAGTTAGCTGGACCACCTGAAATGGCATTAATCGCAGCAATATCAGGAAATTGCGTGGGGGAGAGGGTTAAGGGACAACTTTTGCACTTTCACACCTGAATCTCCACCCCCAAGATCGTCCTCCTCAGCATTTACTGAGCACCAGAGAATAAGGTTCAGAGAATAGGTGCTGGGGAACACACATAGTAAAAGAAAAACTCCCTTTTCAAGAAGTTACTTTTCCCTTATGACCACATTTTCTGGACCAGAAAAACTGACCAAAACCTGCCTGAAACACACATGCATGAGCTGACAATTCGGTCGTCTGTCTCCCCTTCCAGACTGTGAGCCCGTTGTTGGGTTGGGACCATCTCTATGTGTTGCCGACTTGGACTTCCCAAGCGCTTAAACAGTGCTCTGCACACAGTAAGCGCTCAATAAATGTGAATGAATGAATGACAGCTGACACTTCAGTCACTGTCTCCCCCTTCCAGACTGTGAGCCAGTTGTTCGGTCGGGACCGTCTGTGTATGTTGCTGACTTGGACTTCCCAAGTGCTTAGTACAGTGCTCTGCACACAGTAAGCAATAATAATGAATGAATATGAATAAATAAATATGAATAAATAAAAATAAAAAAAAATAAAAATAAATGAATGAATGACAGCTGACAATTCGGTTGTCTTTCTCCCCTTTCTAGACTGTGAGCCTGTTGTTGGGCGAGACTGTCTCTGTATGTTGCTGACTTGGACTTCCCAAGGCTTACTAGTAATAATAATAATAATGGCAGTTATTAAGCGCCTACTCCATGCAAAACTGTATATATACATGTATATATTTTGTACATATTTATTACTCTATTTTACTTGTACATATTTATTCTATTGATTTTATTTGTTAATATGTTTTGTTTTGTTGTCTGTCTCCCCCTTCTAGACTGTGAGCCTGTTGTTGGGTCGAGACTGTCTCTGTATGTTGCTGACTTGGACTTCCCAAGCGCTTACTAGTAATAATAATAATAATGGCAGTTATTAAGTGCCTACTCTGTGCAAAACTGTATATATACATGTATATTGTTTGTACATATTTATTACTCTATTTTACTTGTACATATTTATTCTATTGATTTTATTTTGTTAATATGTTTTGTTTTTTGTCTGTCTCCCCTTTCTAGACTGTGAGCCCGCTGTTGGGTAGGGACCATCTCTATATGTTGCCAACTTGTGCTTCCCAAGCACTTAGTACAGTGCTCTGCACACAGTAAGTGCTCAATAAATACGATCGAATGAATGAATGAACAGTGCCACTACTTTAAGACATTAATTAACTTGGTGTCAACAAGTCCTGTCCAACGTCATGTTCTACAGCTCTGTATGTTTAAAACTGACCTTTCTTCCTCAAGCCACTCTTGCAGCTGACAGCACCATCCTCCCTGTCCCTAGGGCCTCAACCTTGGTATTACCTTTGCCTCCTTGCTCTCTTTCAATTCTCACATTCAGTCTGTCCCTCAATCTTGTCAATTTTTCTCTGCATTTCCCAGACCCACAACTTCCTCTTCATTTTAATGTCTGTCTCCCCTTATAGACCATAAGCTCCTTATGGGCAGGGAATGTGTCTAGGAATGCATCTACCAGCTGTTTTATTGTACTTTATCATCTCTAGGAACAGTGCACACAGTAAGTGTTCAATAAATACCAATGACTGACTGATTCAAACTTTCATCATCCACATCTATCAATTGTATTTATTGAGAGCTTGCTGTGTGTGGAGCACTGTACTAAGTGCTTGGGAGGTCCAAGTTGGCAATATGTGGAGATCGTCCCTACCCAACAGTGGGCTCACAGTCTCTTGTGTGTCTGCGTCTGCTTTCTGTCTCGGTATGTCTCTGTCTCCATGCATCTCTGTCCCTCTCCGTGTGTCGGTGACTGCTCTCCATCTCTGGGTGTACAGCTGTTCCTGTCATTAGAGAAGCAGCGTGGCTCAGTGGAAAGAGCCCCGGGCTTTGGAGTCGGAGGTCATGGGTTCAAATCCCGGCTCCGCCACTTGTCAGCTGGGTGACTTTGGGCAAGTCACTTCATTCATTCATTCAATCATATTTACTGAGCACTTACAGTGTGCAGAACACTGTACTAAGCGCTTGGGAAGTACAAGTTGGCAACATATAGAGACGGTCCCTACCAACAGTGGGCTCACGGTCTAGAAGGCTCACACTTCACTTCTCTGGGCCTCAGTTACCTCATCTGAAAAATGGGGATTAAGACTGTGAGCCCCCGTGGGACAGCCTGATCACCTTGTAACCTCCCCAGCACTTAAAACGGTTCTTGGCACATAGTAAGCGCTTAATAAATGCCATAATTATTATTCTCTGTGTATGTGTAGAAGCAGCGTGGCTCGGTGGTTCAGTGGAAAGAGCCGGGCTTGGGAATCAGAGGCCACGGGTTCTAATCCCGGCTCCGCCACTTTCATTCATTCAGTCATATTTATTGAGTGCTTACTGTGTGCAGAGCACTGTACTAAGCACTTGGGAAATCCAAGTCGACAACATATAGAGATGGTCCCTACCCAACAACGGGCTCACAGTCTAGAAGGGGGAGACACACAACAAAACAAAACGTGGTCAGGTGTCAAGTCATCAGAATAAAGTCATCTGTGTGACTTTGGACAAGTCACTTCACTTCTCTGGCCTCAGTTCCCTCATCTGTGAAATGGGATTAAGACTGTGAGCCCCCGTGGGACAACCTGATCACCTGGTACCCCCCCAGTGCTTAGAACAGTGCTTCGCACATAGTAAATGCTTAACAAATACCACCATTATCATTACTATTATGTCTCTCTCCTCTGTTTGTCCATCTTTGTGACCATGTCACTCTGTCATTCTCTGCATGTATGTATACATCTGTCTCCCCGTTTGTCCATCTTTGTGACCGTGTCACTCTGTATCTGTCTTTCTGCGTGGCTCAGTGGAAAGAGCACGGGCTTTAGAGTCAGAGGTCATGGGTTCGAATCCTGCTCCACCACATGTCTGCTGTGTGACATTGGGCAAGTCACTTCACTTCTCTGAGCCTCAGTTACCTCATCTGGAAAATGGGGGTGAAGACTGTGAGCCCCACGTGGGACAACCTGATCACCTTGTATCTCCCCAGCGCTTAGAACAGTGCTTTGCACATAGTAAGTGCTTAACAAATGCCGTTATTATTATTATTATTATCTAGGCACTAGCCATAGTATAATAAGTTATTGTATCAGCCTGCTTACTGATCTCCCTGTCCCCAATCTCTCCCTTCTACAGCTCATATTCACTTGGCCCCGAATCATTTTTTCTGGAATGTCATTCTGCCTACATTGTAATTATGGTACTTGTTAAGTGCTTTCTATGTGCAAAACACTGTTCTAAGCACTGGGGTAGATAAAAGTTAATCAGGTTGGACATAGTCCCTTTCTCTCATGGGGTTCTCATGCCTAATCTCCATTTTACAGATGAGATTTCTGAGACACAGATAAGTGATTTGCCCTATATCACACAGCAGACATATGGCAGAGCTGGAGGAGAACCCAGGTCCTTCTGACTCCAAGGCCCAAGCTCTGTCCACAAAGCTATAGACTGTGAGCTCATTGTAGACAGGGAATGTGTTTGTTTATTGTTATATTGTACTCTCCCAAGCACTTAGTACAGTGCTTTGAATACGGTAAGCACTCAAATAAGATTGAATGAATGAATCTCCCTACACCTCAAAGGCCATCAATGGTTACCCATTCCTCTCCTCAAGAAGAAATACTGACCACGGACATTAAGATACCCCTTTAACGCTCTCCCTTTAACCTAGCCACTCTATCCTCTCACTACACCAGCTCATGTTCTTGTTCGTTCAAGCTCTCATCCTATCCCGTCTGGATTACTGTATCAGCCTCCTCTCCAAACTCCCATCCTCCTGTCTCTCCCCACTTCAATCCACACTTCACACCGCTGCCCGGATTGTCTTTGCCCAGAAATGCTCTGGGCATGTTACTCCCCTCCTCAAAAATCTCCAGTGGCTACCAATCAACTACGCATCAGGCAGAAACTCCTCACCCTGGGCTTCAAGGCTCTCCATCACCTCGCCCCCCCTACCTCACCTCCCTTCTCTCCTTCTACAGCCCAGACTGCACCCTCCCTCCTCTGCCGCTAGTCTCCTGACCATGCCTCGTTCTTGCCTGTCCCGCCGTCGACCTCCGGCCCACGTCATCCCCCTGGCCTGGAATGACCTCCCTCCCCACATCCGCCAAGCTAGCTCTCTTCCTCCCTTCAAGGCCCTGAGAGCTCACCTCCTCCAGGAGGCCTTCCCAGACTGAGCCCCCTCCTTCCTCTCCCCTTCGTCCCCTCTCCATCCCCCCCGTCTTACCTCCTTCCCTTCCCCACAGCACCTGTCTATATGTATATATGTTTGTATGTATTTATTACCCTATTTATTTTACTTGTACATATTTATTCTACTTATTTTATTAATATGTTTTGTTTTGTTGTCTGTCTCCCCCTTCTAGACTGTGAGCCCACTGTTGGGTAGGGACCGTCTCTATATGTTGCCAACTTGTACATCCCAAGCGCTTAGTACAGTGCTCTGTACACAGTAAGTGCTCAATAAATACAATTGAATGAATGAATGAATTCTTGATTCCTTGAGAGTTAATCGACTCACTTTGCCACAATCTTGAAGCTCTAGCCTCTGACCTCTTGCCCACAGAGGAACTCCCTCCCCTTTCTTATATGCCACACCATAGCTTTCCCCATCTTCAAAGCTCTTCTGAAATCCCACCTCCTATAGGAGGCCTCCACTGATCCAGATTGTAGTCTCTCAACTACCACATTAGCATTTTGCATTAAACGCATCACTTCTGAACAGAGACACTAAGCAGTATTGCCTAGTGGATAGAGCACAGGCCTGTGGGTCAGACGGACCTGGGTACTAATCCCAGCTCTCCCCTTGTCTGCTGTGTGACCTTGGGCAAGTCACTTAACTTCTCTGTGCCTCAGTTACTTCATCTGTAAAATGGGGATTAAGATTGCGAGCCCCAAATGGAACAGGGACTGTGTTCAACTTGATTAGCTTGTATGTACTCCAGCACTTAGAACAGTGGTTGACACACAGTAAGTGCCTAAAAAAATACCATTATCATCATTTAATCACTTACTAACCCATCTATCTCTTTCCATGCTCTTCGTCCTCCCATAAGTAATTTAGTTTGAGTCTGTCACTTCCAGTAGATTCCTATCACTTTAGACAGCACCACAATCCTCTGTCTCATAAGCCCGTAACCATGGCATTATCCTTGACATCTCTCTCATTCAACCCATGTATTCAATATGCTACAAATTCTGTCCTTTCAACCTTAACAAAATTGCTAAAGTCCATCTTTTCCTATTTATCCAAACTACCTCATTAATCCAAGCATTTATCCTACCTAGTTCTGATTGCTCCAACAGCCTCCTCATTGACCTCCCTGCCTCCTGTCTCTCCCCACTCCAGCCATACTTCACTCTGCTGCCAGGATCATTTTTCTACAAAAACATTCAGTCCATGTTTCCCTACTCCTCAAGAATCTCCAGTGGTTGCCCATCCACCTCCACATCATACAGATGTAGGGACTGTCTCTATATGTTGCTGACTGTACTTCCCAAGGGCTTAGAACAGTACTCTGCACACAGTAAGCGCTCAATAAATACAATTGAATGAATGAATGAATGAATGAACAGAAAAGCTCCTCTTACCATTGGCTTTAAAGCACACAATCACTTTGCCCCCTCCTACATTACCTCAGTGTTTTCTTACTAAAACCCAGTGCACACACTTTGCTCCCTCAATGCCAACATACTCACCATACCTCAATCTCATCTATCTTCTGGAAACATTATCCAACTATGGAAACATTATCACAACATTTTGGTTTAAATTATATAATATTAACAATAATAGCTTTTGTCAAGTGCCTACTATGTGCCAGCACTGTACTAAGCGATGGGTAAATACAATCTAATGAGGTTCCACTGGGGCTCTAAGTAGGTGGGAGAACAGGTATTGAATCCCCATTTGAGTTCTCCCCCTTTTAGACAGTGAGCCCACTGTTGGGTAGGGACTGTCCCTATATGTTGCCAACTTGTACTTCCCAAGCGCTTAGTACAGTGCTCTGCACACAGTAAGCGCTCAATAAATACGATTGATTGATTGATTTGAGTTGAGGGAAGTGAGGCCTGAAGAAGTTAAATGACTTGCTCAGGGTCACACAACAAGCAAGTGGCAGAGCTGGGACTAGATCCCAGGTTCAAGCTCTTTCCAGTAGGCCACATTGCTTCTCAGAAATGAAGGGCTTCACATGGACAGGAAAACAGCTTTCCAACTTTTTCAATAAATTATGTATACCTCTACTATACATACGGAATTCTTTACCCAAGTACAAAATTCTTCTAGCTTATAACACATTCAGCCTTAACAAGAAATGTTCTTACCTTGTGCTGCAACTCATCAATGGTTTTCTTTAACTTTTCTTGACTATCCAAAGCCTCAGATTCCCTATCAGAAATAGTCCTTTTCAATTTGGTAATCTCTTCCTGGTGCTGTTTTAAGGACTCAAATGCATTTCTCAGTTCTTCTTGTGAGTCTATATTCTTTGCCATAAGAAAAAGCACAATGAAATCAGTTTCTACCATGATGCTTAATGCTTTTGCTTAGATTTACTTCTATTCATTTCTGCACTCAATATCTCTAATCTTCTAATTTCAAGCAGACCCAAAATGTGTCTTACCATCTTCACGGTATCCTGAATATCCTCTTTGAGTTGGTCTCTCTCCATTTGCAGAGTTTCCAGCAGTTGTGTGAGGTTGACTTTTTCTTGGGTGACAGTTCTTATTTCCTCCAAATTCTCTTTAAGTTGCTGAGTAATTGTTAGCTTCTCCATTTCTAGGCCTTCCACTGTCGAATCTCTGGCTTTTAACTGGGTCTTCAACAGCTCCAACTCATTTAACTTTCCACGAGCCTCAGAGAGCTCTTCCCAGGCTCTCAAGTTGTTCTTGCTCAACTGTCTTTTGTTGAAGCTCCTGGATCTTGTTGGACAGCTTAAGACAAATA